>NW_027189570.1:0-141938 GCF_040958095.1 Procambarus clarkii | reverse complement strand
TGTATTGGAAACAACATTGTCATAGTCTTTTCTTGGATCTAAATAATACGAAACCTCGCTCTATGATTCTAATTATAATCCTCAAATATGGTTAAATAGTGACTTTTTCACGATTTCATGTAGTTTGATATTACGCAAATATTCATTTTTACCAATATTTCGATATATTTCATGTAGTATCACGATATGTGATTTGGCCTTCAAATATCAGAATTTCATAATATTGCATTTAAGCAAGTTTTCTTGCATTTGTTTCGTACGAAAAATCATCGAATTTAGCAATATTTGACGTTATCATCCCCTTTTCCTTCATGTGATTTAAACAAAATATCATCGAATTAGGCAATATTTGCTGTTTTCCACGTTTTTGTGAATTTTCAGTCATGGTATTAATTCATATAAATACGATAAAAATGATGCAAACACATAATTAATTAGATAATAACCTTAAATACTTCATTTTCAATCATCTATTTGTTTGTCGTTGAAAATACTGAGTAAGATGTTGAGAAGGGGAGAAGTTCGTTTTTATTGCATATTATCGACGTTTCAGCCGGATTAGAGCGGTTTTACGTGTACATCTTCCTCGTTAATATAAACGGAAAATCAAGAACATTATAGTTAATTCTAATGAAAACACATTGTTTTTTATCATTGTATTGGAAACAACATTGCATATGTCTTTTCTTGGAACTAAATAATACGAAACCTCGCTCTATGATTTGAAGTTAAAATCCTCAAATATGGTTATATAGTGATTTTTTTCAGTTTTTCATGTAGTTTGATATTACGTAAATATATTCATTTTACCAATATTTCGATACTATTTCATGTAGTATCACGATATGTGATTTGGCCTTCAAATCTCGGAATTTGCATAATATTGCATTTTAAGCAAGTTTTCTTGCATTTTGCTTCGTACGAAAAATCGTCGAATTTAGCAATATTTTAACGTTATCATCTCCTTTTCCTTCATGTGATTTAAACAAAATATCATCGAATTAGGCAATATTTTGCCGTTTTCCACGTTTTTGTGAATTTTCGTCCATGGGTATTAATTCATTATATACGATAAAAATGATGCAAACACATAATTGATTAGATAATAACCTTAAATACTTCATTTTCAATCATCTATTTGTTCTCGTTAAAATACTGAGAAGATATTGAAAAGGGAGAAGTTCGGTTTTTATTGCATATATCGACGTTCTGCGGAATAGAGCGATTTTCGTGTACATCCTCCATCGGTAATATAAACGGAAAACCAGGAACATTTTAGTTAATTCTAATGAAAACACTTTGATTTTTATCATTTGTATTGGAAACAACATTGTCATATGTCTTTTCTTGGAACTAATAATACGAAACCTCGCTTATGATTTGAAGTTAAAATCCTCAAATATGGTTATATAGTGATTTTTTTCACGTTTGTCATGTAGTTTTGATATTATGTAAATATATTCATTATACCAATATTTCGATACTATTTCATGTAGTATCACGATATGTGATTTGGCTTGAAATCTCAGAATTTCATAATATTGCATTTTAAGCAAGTTTCTTGCATTTTGTTTCGTACGAAAAATCATCGAATTTAGCAATATTTTGACGTTTATCATCCCCTTTTCCTTCATGTGATTTATAAAAATATCATCGAATTAGGCAATATTTTGCCGTTTTCCACGTTTTTGTGAATTTTCAGTCCATGGGTATTAATTCATATATATACGATAAAAATGATGCTAACACATAATTGATTAGATATAACCTTAAATACTTCATTTTCAATCATCTATTTGTTTCTCGTTAAAATACTGAGTAAGATGTTGAAAAGGGAGAAGTTCGGTTTTTATTGCATATATCGACGTTTCAGCCGGATTAGAGGGTTTACGTGTACATCTTCCCTCGTTAATATAAACGGAAAATCAAGAACATTATAGTTAATTCTAATGATAACACATTGTTTTTTATCATTTGTATTGGAACAAACATTGCATATGTCTTTTCTTGGATCTAAATAATACGAAACCTCGCTCTATGATTCTAAGTTATAATCCTCAAATATGGTTAAATAGTGACTTTTTTCACGATTTTCATGTAGTTTGATATTACGCAAATATATTCATTTTACCAATATTTCGATACTATTCATGTAGTATCACGATATGTGATTTGGCCTTCAAATATCAGAATTTCGCATAATATTGCATTTAAGCAAGTTTCTTGCATTTTGTTTCGTACGAAAAATCATCGAATTTAGCAATATTTGACGTTTATCATCCCCTTTTCCTTCATGTGATTTAAACAAAATATCATCGAATTAGGCAATATTTTGCCGTTTTCCACGTTTTGTGAATTTTCAGTCCATGGGTATTAATTCATATAAATACGATAAAAATGATGCAAACACATAATTAATTAGATATAACCTTAAATACTTCATTTTCAATATATTTGTTTCTCGTTAAAATACTGAGTAAGATGTTGAGAAGGGGAGAAGTTCGGTTTTTATTGCATATATCGACGTTTCAGCCGGATTAGAGCGGTTTTACGTGTACATCTTCCTCATTAATATAACGGAAAATCAAGAACATTATAGTTAATTCTAATGAAAACACATTGTTTTTTATCATTTGTATTGGAAACAACATTGTCATATGTCTTTTCTTGGAACTAAATAATACGAAACCTCGCTCTATGATGTGAAGTTAAAATCCTCAAATATGGTATATAGTGACTTTTTTCACGTTTTTCATGTTGTTTGATATTACGTAAATATATTCATTTTACCAATATTCGATACTATTTCATGTAGTATCACGATATGTGATTTGGCCTTCAAATCTCAGAATTTCGCATAATATTGCATTTTAAGCAAGTTTTCTTGCATTTTGCTTCGTACAAAAAATCATCGAATTTAGGCAATATTTTAACGTTTATCATCTCCTTTTCCTTCATGTGATTTAAACAAAATATCATCGAATTAGGCAATATTTGCCGTTTTCCACGTTTTTGTGAATTTCCGTCCATGGGTATTAATTCATATATATATACGATAAAAATGATGCAAACACATAATTGATTAGATAATAACCTTAAATACTTCATTTTCAAACAACTATTTGTTTCTCGTTAAAATACTGAGTAAGATATTGAAAAGGGGAGAAGTTCTGTTTTATTGCATATATCGACGTTTCAGCCGGAATAGAGCGGTTTTACGTGTACATCTTTCCATCAGTAATATAAACGGAAAATCAGGACATTTTAGTTAATTCTAATGAAAACACATTGATTTTTATCATTTGTATTGGAAACAACATTGTCATATGTCTTTCTTGGATCCAAATAATACGAAACCTCGCTCTATGATTTGAAGTTAAAATCCTCAAAATATGGTTAAATAGTGACTTTTTTCACGTTGTCATGTAGTTTGATATTACGCAAATATATTCATTTTTACCAATATTTCGATACTATTTCTTGTAGTATCAGGATATGTGATTTGCCCTTCAAATCTCAGAATTTCGCATAATATTGCATTTAAGCAAGTTTCCTTGCTTTTGTTTCGTACGAAAAATCATCGAATTTAGCAATATTTTGACGTTTATTCATCCCCTTTTCCTTTATTTGATTTAAACAAAATATCATCGAATTAGCAATATTTTGCGTTTTTCCACGTTTTTGTGAATTTTCAGTCTATGGGTATTAATTCATTATATATACGATAAAAATGATGCAAACACATAATTTATTAGATAATAACCTTAAATACTTCATTTTCAATCACTATTTGTTTTTCGTTAAAATAATGAGTAAGATATTGAAAAGGGGAGAAGTTCTGTTTTTATTGCATATATCGACGTTTCAGCCGGAATAGAGCGGTTTTACGTGTACATCTCCATCAGTAATATAAACGGAAAATCAGGAACATTTTAGTTAATTCTAATGAAACACATTGATTTTTATCATTTGTATTGGAAACAACATTGTCATATGTCTTTTCTTAGATCTAAATAATACGAAACCTCGCTCTATGATTTGAAGGTAAAATCCTCAAATATGGTTATATAGTGACTTTTTCATGTTAATCATGTAGTTTGATATTACGCAAATATATTCATTTTTACCAATATTTCGATACTATTTCATGTCGTATCACGATACGTGATTTGGCCTTCAAATCTCAGAATTTCGCATAATATTTCATTTTAAGCAAGTTTCTTGCATTTTGTTTCGTATGAAAAATCATCGAATTTAGCAAATTTTGACGTTAATAATCCCTTTTCCTTCATGTGATTTAAACAAAATATCATCGAATTAGGCAATATTTTGCCGTTTTCCACGTTTTTGTGAATTTTCAGTCCATGGGTATTAATTCATATATATACGATAAAAATGATGCAAACACATAATTGATTAGATAATAACCTTAATACTTCATTTTCAATCACGATTTCTTTCTCGTTAAAATACTGAGTAAGATATTGAAAGGGGAGAAGTTCTGTTTTTATTGCATATATCGACGTTCAGCCGGAATACAGCGGTTTCGTGTACATCTTCCATCGGTAATATAAACGGAAAATCAGGAACATTTTAGTTAATTCTAATGAAAAGACATTGATTTTTATCATTTGTATTGGAAACAACATTGTCATATGTCTTTTCTTGGATCTAAATAATACGAAACCTCGCTCTATGATTTGAAGTTAAAATCCTCAAATATGGTATATAGTGACTTTTTTCACGTTAATCATGTAGTTTGATATTACGCAAATATATTCATTTTTACCAATATTTCGATACTATTTCATGTAGTATCACGATATGTGATTTGGCCTTGAAATCTCAGAATTTCGCATAATATTGCATTTTAAGCAAGTTTTCTTGCATTTTGTTTCGTACGAAAAATCATCGAATTTAGCAATATTTTGACGTTTATCATCCCTTTTCCTTCATGTGATTTAAACAAAATATCATAGAATTAGGCAATATTTTGCCGTTTTCCACGTTTTTGTGAATTTTCAGTCCATGGGTATTAATTCATATATATACGATAAAAATGATGCAACACATAATTGATTAGATAATAACCTTAAATACTTCATTTTCAATCTATTTTTTCTCGTTAAAATACTGAGTAAGATATTGAAAAGGGAAAGTTCTGTTTTGTGCATATATCGACGTTTCAGCCGGAATAGAGCGGTTTTCGTGTACATCTTCCATCGGTAATATAAACGGAAAACCAGGAACATTTTAGTTAATTCTAATGAAAACACATTGTTTTTATCATTTGTATTGGAAACAACATTGTCATATGTCTTTTCTTGGATCTAAATAATACGAAACCTCGCTCTATGATTTGAAGTTAAAATCCTCAAATATGGTTATATAGTGACTTTTTTCACGTTTTTCATGTAGTTTGATATTACGTAAATATATTCATTTTTACCAATATTTCGATACTATTTCATGTAGTATCACGATATGTGATTTGCCTTCAATCTCAGAATTTCGCATAATATTGCATTTTAAGCAAGTTTTCTTGCATTTTGTTTCGTACGAAAAATCATCGAATTTAGCAATATTTTGACGTTTATCATCCCCTTTTCCTTATTGATTTAAACAAAATATCATCGAATTAGGCAATATTTTGCCGTTTTTCCACGTTTTTGTGAATTTTCAGTCCATGGGTATTAATTCAATATATATACGATAAAAATGATGCAAACACATAATTGATTAGATAATAACCTTAAATACTTCATTTTCAATCACTATTTGTTTCTCGTTAAAATACTGAGTAAGATATTGAAAAGGGGAGAAGTTCGGTTTTTATTGCATATATCGACGTTTCAGCCGGAATAGAGCGGTTTTACGTGTACATCTCCATCGTAATATAAACGGAAAAATCAGGAACATTTAGTTAATTCTAATGAAACACATTGATTTTTATCATTGTATTGGAAACAACATTGTCATATGTCTTTTCTTGGATCTAAATAATACGAAACCTCGCTCTATGATTTGAAGTTAAAATCCTCAAATATGGTTATATAGTGACTTTTTTCACGTTTTTCATGTAGTTTGATATTACGTAAATATATTCATTTTACCAATATTTCGATACTATTTCATGTAGTATCACGATATGTGATTTGGCCTTCAAATCTCAGAATTTCGCATAATATTGCATTTTAAGCAAGTTTTCTTGCATTTGTTTCGTACGAAAAATCATCGAATTTAGCAATTTTGACGTTTATATCCCTTTTCCTTCATGTGATTTAACAAAATATCATCGAATTAGGCAATATTTTGCCGTTTTCCACGTTTTTGTGAATTTTCAGTCCATGGGTATTAATTCATATATATACGATAAAAATGATGCAAACACATAATTGATTAGATAATAACCTTAAATACTTCATTTTCAATACTATTTTTTTCTCGTTAAAATACTGAGTAAGATATTGAAAGGGGAGAAGTTCGGTTTTATTGCATATATCGACGTTTCAGCCGGAATAGAGCGGTTTTCGTGTACATCTTCCATCGTAATATAAACGGAAAACCAGGAACATTTAGTTAATTCTAATGAAAACACATTGTTTTTTATCATTTGTATTGGAAACAACATTGTCATATGTCTTTTCTTGGAACTAAATAATACGAAACCTCGCTCTATGATTTGAAGTTAAAATCCTCAAATATGGTTATATAGTGACTTTTTTCACGTTTTTCATGTAGTTTGATATTACGTAAATATATTCATTTTTACCAATATTTCGATACTATTTCATGTAGTATCACGATATGTGATTTGGCCTTCAAATCTCAGAATTTCGCATAATATTGCATTTTAAGCAAGTTTTCTTGCATTTTGTTTCGTACGAAAAATCATCGAATTTAGCAATATTTTGACGTTTATCATCCCCTTTTCCTTCATTGATTTAAACAAAATTCATCGAATTAGGCAATATTTTGCCGTTTTTCCACGTTTTTGTGAATTTTCCGTCCATGGGTATTAATTCATTATATATACGATAAAAATGATGCAAACACATAATTGATTAGATAATAACCTTAAATACTTCATTTTCAATCACTATTTGTTTTCTCGTTAAAATACTGAGTAAGACATTGAAAAGGGGAGAAGTTCGGTTTTTATTGCATATATCGACGTTTCAGCCGGAATAGAGCGGTTTTACGTGTACATCTTCCATCGGTAATATAAACGGAAAATCAGGAACATTTTAGTTAATTCTAATGAAAACACATTTTTTATCATTTGTATTGGAAACAACATTGTCATATGTCTTTTCTTGGATCTAAATAATACGAAACCTCGCTCTATGATTCTAAGTTATAATCCTCAAATATGGTTAAATAGTGATTTTTTCACGATTTTCATGTAGTTTGATATTACGTAAATATATTCATTTTACCAATATTTCGATACTATTTCATGTAGTATCACGATATGTGATTTGGCCTTCAAATCTCAGAATTTCGCATAATATTGCATTTTAAGCAAGTTTTCTTGCATTTTGTTTCGTACGAAAAATCATCGAATTTAGCAATATTTGACGTTTATCATCCCCTTTCCTTCATGTGATTTAAACAAAATATCATCGAATTAGGCAATATTTTGCCGTTTTCCACGTTTTTGTGAATTTTCAGTCCATGGGTATTAATTCATAATATACGATAAAAATGATGCAAACACATAATTAATTAGATAATAACCTTAAATACTTCATTTTCAATCATCTATTTGTTTCTCGTTAAAATACTGAGTAAGATATTGAAAAGGGAGAAGTTCGGTTTTTATTGCATATATCGACGTTTCAGCCGGATTAGAGCGGTTTTACGTGTACATCTTCCCTCGTTAATATAAACGGAAAATCAAGAACATTATAGTTAATTCTAATGAAAACACATTGTTTTTTATCATTTGTATTGGAAACAACATTGTCATATGTCTTTTCTTGGAACTAAATAATACGAAACCTCGCTCTATGATTTGAAGTTAAAATCCTCAAATATGGTTATATAGTGACTTTTTTCACGTTTTTCATGTAGTTTGATATTACGTAAATATATTCATTTTTACCAATATTTCGATACTATTTCATGTAGTATCACGATATGTGATTTGGCCTTCAAATCTCAGAATTTCGCATAATATTGCATTTTAAGCAAGTTTTCTTGCATTTTGCTTCGTACGAAAAATCGTCGAATTTAGCAATATTTAACGTTTATCATCTCCTTTTCCTTCATGTGATTTAAACAAAATATCATCGAATTAGGCAATATTTTGCCGTTTTCCACGTTTTTGTGAATTTTCCGTCCATGGGTATTAATTCATATATATACGATAAAAATGATGCAAACAGATAATTGATTAGATAATAACCTTAAATACTTCATTTTCAATCACTATTTTTCTCGTTAAAATACTGAGTAAGATATTGAAAAGGGGAGAAGTTCTGTTTTATTGCATATATCGACGTTTCAGCCGGAATAGAGCGGTTTTCGTGTACATCTTCCATCGGTAATATAAACGGAAAATCAGGAACATTTTAGTTAATTCTAATGAAAAGACATTGATTTTTATCATTTGTATTGGAAACAACATTGTCATATGTCTTTTCTTGGACTAAATAATACGAAACCTCGCTCTATGATTTGAAGGTTAAAATCCTCAAATATGGTTATATAGTGACTTTTTTCACGTTTCATGTAGTTTGATATTACGCAAATATATTCATTTTTACCAATATTTCGATACTATTTCATGTAGTATCACGATATGTGATTTGGCCTTGAAATCTCAGAATTTCGCATAATATTGCATTTTAAGCAAGTTTTCTTGCATTTTGTTTCGTACGAAAAATCATCGAATATAGCAATATTTTGACGTTTATCATCCCCTTTTCCTTCATGTGATTTAAACAAAATATCATCGAATTAGGCAATATTTTGCCGTTTTCCACGTTTTTGTGAATTTTCAGTCCATGGGTATTAATTCATATATATACGAAAAATGATGCAAACACATAATTGATTAGATAATAACCTTAAATACTTCATTTTCAATAATCTATTTGTTTCTCGTTAAAATACTGAGTAAATGTTTAAAAGGGAGAAGTTCGGTTTTT
The DNA here is from genome assembly GCF_040958095.1 of Procambarus clarkii. Lineage (NCBI taxonomy): Eukaryota > Metazoa > Arthropoda > Malacostraca > Decapoda > Cambaridae > Procambarus > Procambarus clarkii. The sequence continues at coordinate 132,783 of NW_027189570.1, read as the reverse complement.
ATTGCATATATCGACGTTTCAGCCGGATTAGAGCGGTTTTACGTGTACATCTTCCCTCGTTAATATAAACGGAAAATCAAGAACATTATAGTTAATTCTAATGAAAACACATTGTTTTTTATCATTTGTATTGGAAACAACATTGTCATATGTCTTTTCTTGGATCTAAATAATACGAAACCTCGCTCTATGATTTAAGTTAAATCCTCAAATATGGTTAAATAGTGACTTTTTTCACGATTTTCATGTAGTTTGATATTACGTAAATATATTCATTTTTACCAATATTTCGATACTATTTCATGTAGTATCACGATATGTGATTTTGCCTTCAATCTCAGAATTTCGCATAATATTGCATTTTAAGCAAGTTTCTTGCATTTTGTTTCGTACGAAAAATCATCGAATTTAGCAATATTTTGACGTTTATCATCCTTTTCCTTCATGTGATTTAAACAAAATATCATCGAATTAGGCAATATTTTGCCGTTTTCCACGTTTTTGTGAATTTTCAGTCCATGGGTATTAATTCATATATACGATAAAAATGATGCAAACACATAATTGATTAGATAATAACCTTAAATACTTCATTTTCAATCAACTATTTTTCTCGTTAAAATACTGAGTAAGATATTGAAAAGGGGAGAAGTTCTGTTTTTATTGCATATATCGACGTTTCAGCCGGAATAGAGCGGTTTTCGTGTACATCTTCCATCGGTAATATAAACGGAAAATCAGGAACATTTTAGTTAATTCTAATGAAAACACATTGTTTTTTATCATTTGTATTGGAAACAACATTGTCATATGTCTTTTCTTGGATCTAAATAATACGAAACCTCGCTCTATGATTTGAAGTTAAAATCCTCAAATATGGTTATATAGTGACTTTTTTCACGTTTTTCATGTAGTTTGATATTACGTAAATATATTCATTTTTACCAATATTTCGATACTATTTCATGTAGTATCACGATATGTGATTTGGCCTTCAAATCTCAGAATTTCGCATAATATTGCATATTTAAGCAAGTTTTCTTGCATTTTGTTGCGTACGAAAAATCATCGAATACAGCAATATTTTGACGTTTATCATCTCCTTTTCCTTCATGTGATTTAAACAAAATATCATCGAATTAGGCAATATTTTGCCGTTTTCCATGATTTTGTGAATTTTCAGTCCATGGGTTTGAATTCATATATATACGATAAAAATGATGCAAACACATAATTGATTAGATAATAACCTTAAATACTTCATTTTCAATGAACTATTTTTTTCTCGTTAAAATACTGAGTAAGATATTGAAAGGCGGAAAAGTTCTGATTTTATTGCATATATCGACGTTTCAGCCGGAATAGAGCGGTTTTCGTGTACATCTTCCATCGGTAATATAAACGGAAAACCAGGAACATTTTAGTTAATTCTAATGAAAACACATTGTTTTTTATCATTTGTATTGGAAACAACATTGTCATATGTCTTTTCTTGGATCTAAATAATACGAAACCTCGCTCTATGATTTGAAGTTAAAATCCTCAAATATGGTTATATAGTGACTTTTTTCACGTTTTTCATGTAGTTTGATATTACGTAAATATATTCATTTTTACCAATATTTCGATACTATTTCATGTAGTATCACGATATGTGATTTGGCCTTCAAATCTCAGAATTTCGCATAATATTGCATTTTAAGCAAGTTTTCTTGCATTTTGTTGCGTACGAAAAATCATCGAATATAGCAATATTTTGACGTTTATCATCTCCTTTTCCTTCATGTGATTTAAACAAAATATCATCGAATTAGGCAATATTTTGCCGTTTTCCATGTTTTTGTGAATTTTCAGTCCATGGGTTTTAATTCATATATATACGATAAAAATTATGCAAACACATAATTGATTAGATAATAACCTAAAATACTTCATTTTCAATGAACTATTTTTTTCTCGTTAAAATACTGAATAAGATATTGAAAGGCGGAAAAGTTCTGATTTTATTGCATATATCGACGTTTCAGCCGGAATAGAGCGGTTTTCGTGTACATCTTCCATCGGTAATATAAACGGAAAACCAGGAACATTTTAGTTAATTCTAATGAAAACACATTGTTTTTTATCATTTGTATTGGAAACAACATTGTCATATGTCTTTTCTTGGATCTAAATAATACGAAACCTCGCTCTATGATTTGAAGTTAAAATCCTCAAATATGGTTATATAGTGACTTTTTTCACGTTTTTCATGTAGTTTGATATTACGTAAATATATTCATTTTTACCAATATTTCGATACTATTTCATGTAGTATCACGATATGTGATTTGACCTTCATATCTCAGAATTTCGCATAATATTGCATTTTAAGCAAGTTTTCTTGCATTTTGTTTCGTACGAAAAATCATCGAATATAGCAATATTTTAACGTTTATCATCTCCTTTTCCTTCATGTGATTTAAACAAAATATCATCGAATTAGGCAATATTTTGCCGTTTTCGACGTTTTTGTGAATTTTCAGTCCATGGGTTTTAATTCATATATATACGATAAAAATGATGCAAACACATAATTGATTAGATAATAACCTTAAATACTTCATTTTCAATCAACTATTTCTTTCTCGTTAAAATACTGAGTAAGATATTGAAAAGGGGAGAAGTTCTGATTTTATTGCATATATCGACGTTTCAGCCGGAATAGAGCGGTTTTCGTGTACATCTTCCATCGGTAATATAAACGGAAAATCAGGAACATTTTAGTTAATTCTAATGAAAACACATTGTTTTTTATCATTTGTATTGGAAACAACATTGTCATATGTCTTTTCTTGGATCTAAGTAATACGAAACCTCGCTCTATGATTTGAAGTTAAAATCCTCAAATATGGTTATATAGTGACTTTTTTCACGTTTTTCATGTAGTTTGATATTACGTAAATATATTCATTTTTACCAATATTTCGATACTATTTCATGTAGTATCACGATATGTGATTTGGCCTTCAAATCTCAGAATTTCGCATAATATTGCATTTTAAGCAAGTTTTCTTGCATTTTGTTGCGTACGAAAAATCATCGAATATAGCAATATTTTGACGTTTATCATCTCCTTTTCCTTCATGTGATTTAAACAAAATATCATCGAATTAGGCAATATTTTGCCGTTTTCTATGATTTTGTGAATTTTCAGTCCATGGGTTTTAATTCATATATATACGATAAAAATGATGCAAACACATAATTGATTAGATAATAACCTTAAATACTTCATTTTCAATGAACTATTTTTTTCTCGTTAAAATACTGAGTAAGATATTGAAAGGCGGAAAAGTTCTGATTTTATTGCATATATCGACGTTTCAGCCGGAATAGAGCGGTTTTCGTGTACATCTTCCATCGGTAATATAAACGGAAAACCAGGAACATTTTAGTTAATTCTAATGAAAACACATTGTTTTTTATCATTTGTATTGGAAAGAACATTGTCATATGTCTTTTCTTGGATCTAAATAATACGAAACCTCGCTCTATGATTTGAAGTTAAAATCCTCAAATATGGTTATATAGTGACTTTTTTCACGTTTTTCATGTAGTTTGATATTACGTAAATATATTCATTTTTACCAATATTTCGATACTATTTCATGTAGTATCACGATATGTGATTTGACCTTCATATCTCAGAATTTCGCATAATATTGCATTTTAAGCAAGTTTCCTTGCATTTTGTTTCGTACGAAAAATCATCGAATTTAGCAATATTTTGACGTTTATCATCCCCTTTTCCTTTATTTGATTTAAACAAAATATCATCGAATTAGGCAATATTTTGCCGTTTTTCCACGTTTTTGTGAATTTTCAGTCTATGGGTATTAATTCATTATATATACGATAAAAATGATGCAAACACATAATTGATTAGATAATAACCTTAAATACTTCATTTTCAATCAACTATTTGTTTCTCGTTAAAATACTGAGTAAGATATTGAAAAGGGGAGAAGTTCTGTTTTTATTGCATATATCGACGTTTCAGCCGGAATAGAGCGGTTTTACGTGTACATCTTCCATCAGTAATATAAACGGAAAATCAGAAACATTTTAGTTAATTCTAATGAAAACACATTGATTTTTATCATTTGTATTGGAAACAACATTGTCATATGTCTTTTCTTGGATCTAAATAATACGAAACCTCGCTCTATGATTTGAAGTTAAAATCCTCAAATATGGTTATATAGTGACTTTTTTCACGTTTTTCATGTAGTTTGATATTACTTAAATATATTCATTTTTACCAATATTTCGATACTATTTCATGTAGTATCACGATATGTGATTTGGCCTTCAAATCTCAGAATTTCGCATAATATTGCATTTTAAGCAAGTTTTCTTGCATTTTGTTGCGTACGAAAAATCATCGAATATAGCAATATTTTGACGTTTATCATCTCCTTTTCCTTCATGTGATTTAAACAAAATATCATCGAATTAGGCAATATTTTGCCGTTTTCCATGTTTTTGTGAATTTTCAGTCCATGGGTTTTAATTCATATATATACGATAAAAATTATGCAAACACATAATTGATTAGATAATAACCTTAAATACTTCATTTTGAATGAACTATTTTTTTCTCGTTAAAATACTGAGTAAGATATTGAAAGGCGGAAAAGTTCTGATTTTATTGCATATATCGACGTTTCAGCCGGATTAGAGCGGTTTTTCGTGTACATCTTCCATCGGTAATATACACGGAAAATCAATAACATTTTAGTTAATTCTAATGAAAACACATTGTTTTTTATCATTTGTTTTGGAAACAACATTGTCATATGTCTTTTCTCGGATCTAAATAATACGAAACCTCGCTCTGTGCTTTGTAGTTAAAATCCTCAAATATGGTTAAATAGTTAATTTTTTCACGTTTTTCATGTAGTTTGATATTACGTAAATATATTCATTTTTACCAATATTTCGATACTATTTCATGTAGTATCACGATATGTGATTTGGCCTTCAAATCTCAGAATTTCGCATAACATTGCATCTAAAGCAAGTTTTCTTACATTTTGTTTAGCACGAAAAATCATCGAATTTAGCAATATTTTGACGTTTATCATCTCCTTTTCCTTTATGTGATTTAAACAAAATATCATCGAATTAGGCAATATTTTGCCGTTTTTTCCACGTTTTTGTGAATTTTCAGTTTATAGGTATTAATTCATTATATATACGATAAAAATGATGCAAAATAATAATTGATTAGATAATAACCTTAAATACTTCATTTTCAATCATCTATTTGTTTCTCGTTAAAATTCTGAATAAGATATTGAAAAGGGGAGAAGTTCGGTTTTTATTGCATATATCGACGTTTCAGCCGGATTAGAGCGGTTTTACGTGTACATTTCCATCGGTAATATAAACGGAAAATCAATAACATTTTAGTTAATTCATATGGAAACACATTGTTTTTTATCATCCGTATTGGAAACAAATTGTGTTTTATCATTCGTATTGGAAACAACATTGTCATATGTCTTTTCTTGGACCTAAATAATACGAAACCTAGCTCTATGATTTGAAGTTAAAATCCTCAAATATGGTAAAATAGTGACTTTTTCACGTTAATCATGTTGTTTGATATTACGTAAATTACGTACATTTTTACCAATATTTCGATACTATTTTATGTAGTATCACGATATGTGATTTGGCCTTCAAATCTCAGAATTTCGCATAATATTGCATTTTAAGCAAGTTTTCTTGCATTTTGTTTCGTACGAAAAATCATCGAATTTAGCAATATTTTGACGTTTATCATCCCCCTTTTCCTTTATGTGATTTAAACAAAACATCCTCGAATTATACAATATTTAGCGGTTTTTCACGTTTTTGGGAATTTTCAGTTATTTGTTATTAATTCATTAAATATACGATAAAAATGATGCAAACACATAATTGATTAGATAATAACCTTAAATACTTCATTTTCAATCATCTATTTGTTTCTCGTTAAAATACTGAGTAAGATATTGAAAAGGGGAGATGTTCTGTTTTTATTGCATATATCGTCGTTTCAGCCGGAATAGAGCGGTTTTACGTGTACATTTCCATCGGTAATATAAACGGAAAATCAATAACATTTTAGTTAATTCATATGGAAACACATTGTTTTTTATCATCCGTATTGGAAACACATTGTGTTTTATCATTCGTATTGGAAACAACATTGTCATATGTCATTTCTTGGATCTAAATAATACGAAACCTCGCTCTATGATTTGAAGTTAAAATCCTCAAATATGGTAAAATAGTGACTTTTTCACGTTAATCATGTAGTTTGATATTACGTAAATATATTCATTTTTACCAATACTTCGATACTATTTCATGTAGTATCACGATATGTGATTTGGCGTTCAAATCTCAGAATTTCGCATAATATTGCATTTTAAGAAAGTTTTCTTGCATTTTGTTTCGTACGTAAAATCATCGAATTTAGCAATATTTTGACGTTTATCATCCCCTTTTCCTTTATGTGATTTAAAGAAAATATCATCGAATTAGGCAATATTTTGCCGTTTTTCCACGTTTTTGTGAATTTTCAGTTTATAGGTATCAATTCATTATATATACGATAAAAATGATGCAAACACATAATTGATTATATAATAACCATAAATACTTCATTTTCAATCAACTATTTGTTTCTCGTTTATATACTGCGTAAGATATTAAAAAGGGGAGGAATTCTGTTTTTATTGCATATATCGACGTTCCAGCCGGAATAGAGATGTTTTCGTGTACATCTTCCATCGGTAATATAAACGGAAAATCGGGAATATTTTAGTTAATTCTAATGAAAACACATTGTTTTTATCATTTGTATTGGAAACAACATTGTCATATGTCTTTTCTTGGATCTAAATAATACGAAACATCGCTCTATTTTTTGTAGTTAAAATCCTCAAATATGGTAAAATAGTTTCTTTTTTCACGTTAATCATGTAGTTTTATATTACGTATATATATTAATTTTTATCAATATTTCGATACTATTTCATGTAGTATCACGATATGTGATTTGGCCTTCAAATCTCAGAATTTCGCATAATATTGCATTTTAAGCAAGTTTTCTTGCATTTTGTTTCGTACGAAAAATCCTCGAATCAATATTTTGACGTGTATCATCCCCTTTTCCTCTATGTGATTTAAACAAAATATCATCGAATTAGGCACTATTTTGCCGTTTTTCCACGTTTTTGTGAATTTTCAGTTTATAGGTATTAATTCATTATATATACGATAAAAATGCTGCAAACACATAATTGATTATATAATAACCTTAAATACTTCATTTTCAATCAACTATTTGTTTCTCGTTTAAATACTGAGTAAGATATTGAAAAGGGGAGGAGTTCTGTTTTTATTGCATATATCGACGTTCCAGCCGGAATAGAGATGTTTTCGTGTACATCTTCCATCGGTAATATAAACGGAAAATCAAGAACATTTTAGTTAATTCTAATGAAAACACATTGTTTTTTATCATTTATATTGGAAACAACATTGTCATACGTCATTTCTTGGATCTAAATAATACGAAACCTCGCTCTATGATTTGAAGTTAAAATCCTCAAATATGATTATACAGTTAATTTTTTCACGTTTTTCATGTAGTTTTATATTACGTAAATATATTCATTTTTACCAATATTTCGATACTATTTCATCTAGTATCACGATATGTGAGAGTGATGCAGAGGCTCAAGAGAGTGATGCAGAGGCTTAATAGAGGGATGAAGGGGCTCAAGAGAGTGATGCAGAGGCTGAAGAGAGGGATGCAGAGGCTCAAGAGACTGATGCAGAGGTTCAAGAGAGTGCTGCAAAAGGCTCAAGAGAGGGATGCTGAGGATCCAGAGAGGGATGCAGAGGCTCAAGAGAGTGATGCAGAGGATCAAGAGAGGGAAGCAAAGGCTTATGAGAGTGATGCAGAAGCTGAAGAAAGTGATGCAGAGGCTCTAGAGAGTGATGCAGAAGCTTAAGAGGGTGATGCAGAGACTCAAGAGAGTGATGCAGAGGATCAAGAGAGTGATGCAGAGGCTCGAGAGAGTGATGCAGAGGCTCAAGAGAGGGATTCAGAGGCTTAAGAGAGTGATGCAGAGACCTCAAGAGAGTGATGCAGAGGCTCAAGAGAGTGTTTCAGAGGCTTAAGAGAGGGATGCAGAGGCTCAAAAGAGTGATGTAGAGGCTCAAGAGAGTGATGCAGAGGCTGAAGAGAGTGATGCAGAGGCTCAGGAGAGTGATGTAGAGGCTCATGAGAGTTATGCAGAGGCTCAAGAGAGTGATGCAGAGGATCAAGAGAGTGATGCAGAGGCTCAAGAGAGTGATGCAGAGGATCAAGAGAGGGAAGCAGAGGCTCTAGAGAGTGATGCAGAGGCTCAAAAGTTTGATGCAGAGGTTCAAGGGAGTGATGCAGAGGATCAAGAAAGTGATGCAGATGTTCAAGAGAGATATGCAGAGGCCTCAGAGGCTTAAGAGAGTGATGCAGAGGCTGAAGAGAGTGTTGCAGAGGCTCAAGAGTGTCAGTGGTAAGACATGCAGAGGCTCATGAGAGTGATGCAGAGGCTCAAGAGAGTGATGCAGAGGCTCAAGAGAGTTATGCAGAGGATCAAGAGAGTGATGCAGAGGCTTAAGAGAGTGATGCAGATGGTCAAGAGAGGGATGCATAGGCTTATGAGAGTGATGCAGAGGCTAAAGAGAGTGTTGCAGAGGCTTAAGAGAGTGATGCAGAGGCTGAAGAGAGTAATGCAGAGGCTGAAGAGAGGGATGAAGAGGCTGAAGAGAGTGATGCAGAGGCTGAAGAGAGGGATGCATTTGAAAAGTGCAGGGAGGGTTTGGGCAAAATGTGATCCATCGCCGCTCTCAGTAAATGGCATTTTTTCGGAATAAAAAGTCGTAATTTCAAACTGCGAATACGTGCAGACAGCCAGAATTTGGCTCCAAAATATAGCTTAAGGGTCGAATTTGGGAAGTTTGGGATATTTTGAAACTGCAGGGGGATTTTGGCAAAATGTGACTCATCGCCGCTTTCAGTAATTTGCATTATGTCGGTATAAAATGAAAATATTTCAAACTGCGAATACGTGCAGAGAACCCGATTTTGGCTCCAAAATATGTCTCAAGCGTCGAATTGGGGATGTTTGGGATATTAAAAAAACTGCAGGGGTGGAGGGGGGCAAAATATGACCCATCGCTGCTTTCAGTAATTTGCATATTCTCGATATAAAATGTCGTCATTTCAACCTGCGAATATGTGCAGAGAGCCAGAATTTTGCTCCAAAATATGGCTCAAGGGTCGAATTTGGGATGTTGGGGATATTTTGAAAACTGCAGGGAGGGTTTGGGCAAAATATGACCCATCGCTGCTTTCAGTAATTTGCATATTTTCAGTATAAAAATTCGTAGTTTCAAACTGCGAATACGTGCAGAGAGCCAGAATTTGGCTCCAAAATAATTCTTAAGGGTCGAATTTGAGATGTTTGGGATATTTTGAAAACTGCAGGGAGGTTTTGGGCAAAATGTGATCCATCGCCGCTCTCAGTAATTAGCATATTTTTTGTATATGGATTTTTGATTTACAGTCTCAGTGGAGTAGTGGTAAGACACTCGCCTGGCGTTCCGCTACCGTTATGTCATTATTTCGTATCCTGGCCGGGGAGGATTTACTGGGCGCATTTCCTTAGCTGTAGCCTTTGTTTAACTCAACATTAAAATGTGTACTTGGATGAAAAAACGATTCTTCGCGGCAGGGGATCGTATTCCAGGGACCTGCCCAAAACGCTACGCGTACTAGTGGCTGTAATAGAATGTAACAACTCTTGTATATATCTCAAAAAAAAAAAAAAAAATATATAAAAAGTCGTAATTTCAAAATGCGAATACGTGCAGAGAGCCAGAATTTCGCTCCAAAATATGTCTGAAGGGTCGAATTTGGAATGTTTGGGATATTTTGAAAACTGCAGGGATTGTTTGGGCAAAATGGGATCCATCGCCGCTTTCAGTAATTGGTATATTTTCGGTATAAAAATTCGTAATTTCAAACTGCGAATACGTGCAGAAAGCCAGAATTTGGCTCCAAAATATGGCTCAAGGTTCGAGCTTGGGATGTTTGGGATATTTTGAAAACTGCAGGGGGGGGTTTTGGCAAAATGTGACCCATCGCCGCTCTCAGTAATTGGCATATTGTCGGTATAAAATGAAATAAATTCAAACTGCGAATACGTGCAGAGATCCCGAATTTGGCTCCAAAATATGTCTCAAGCGTCGGATTTGGGATGTTTGGGATATTTTGAAAACTACAGGGAGGGATTAGGCAAAATGTGATCCATCGTCGCTCTCAGTAATTGGCATATTTTTGGTATAAAAAGTCGTCATTTCAAACTGGAAATACGTGCAGAGAGCCTGAATTTATCTCCAAATTATAGCACAAGGGTAGAATTTGGGATGTTTTGGATATATTGCAAACTGCAGGAAGGGTTTGGGCAAAATGTGATCAATCGCCGCTTTCAGTAGTTGTCATATTTTCGTTATAATAAGTCGCAATTTCAAACTGCGAATACGTGCAGAAAGCCAGAATTTGTGTTCAAAATAATTCTTATGGGTCGAATTTGGGATGTTTGGGATATTTTAAAAACTGAAGGGAGGGCTTGGGCAAAATGTGATCCATCGCAGCTCTAAGTAATTAGCATATTTTCGGTATAAAAAGTCGTAATTTCAAACTGCGAATACGTGCAGAGAGCCAGAATGTGGCTCCAAAATTAGGCTCAAAGGTTGAATTTAGGATGTTTAGGTTATTTTGAAAACTGCAGGGAGGGATTAGGCAAAATGTGGTCCATCGTCGCTCTCAGTAATTGGCATATTTTTGGTATAAAAAGTCGTCATTTCAAACTGGGAATACGTGCAGAGAGCCAGAATTTGGCTCCAAAATATAGCTCAAGGGTCGAATTTGGGATATTTAATATATTTTGAAAACTGCAGGGGGGTTTGGGCAAAATGTGACCTTTCGCTGCTCTCAGTTATTGGCATATTTTCAGTATAAAAAGACGTAATTTCAAACTGCGAATACGTGAAGAGATTCAGAATTTGGCTCCAAAATTAGGCTCATGGGTCGAATTTGGGGTGTTTGGGATATTTTGAAAACTGCAGGGAGGGTTTGGGCAAAATGTGATCCATCGGCGCTCTAAGTAATTAGCATATTTTCAGTATAAAAAGTCGTAGTTTCAAACTGCGAATACGTGCAGAGAGCCAGAATTTGGCTCCAAAATAAATCTTATGGGTCGAATTTGGGATGTTTGGGATATTTTGAAAACTGCAGGGAAGGTTTGGGCAAAATGTGATCCATCGCCGCTTTCAGTAATTGGCATATTTTCGGTATAAAAATTCGTAATTTCAAACTGCGAATACGTGCAGAAAGCCAGAATTTGGTTCCAAAATATGGCTCAAGGTTCGAATTTGGGGTGTTTGGGATATTTTGAATACTGCAGGGAAGGTTTGGGCAAAATGTGATCCATCGATGCTTTCAGTAATTGGCATATTTTCGGTATAAAAAGTCGTAATTACAAACTGCGAATACGTGCAGAGAGCCAGAATGTGGCTCCAAAATTAGGCTCAAAGGTCGAATTTAGGATGTTTAGGTTATTTTGAAAACTGCAGGGAGGGATTATGCAAAATGTGGTCCATCGTCGCTCTCAGTAATTGGCATATTTTTGTTATAAAAAGTCATCATTTCAAACTGGGAATACGTGCAGAGAGCCAGAATTTGGCTCCAAAATATAGCTCAAGGGTCGAATTTGGGATATTTGGGATATTTTGAAAATTGCAGGGGGGTTTGGGCAAAATGTGACCTTTCGCTGCTTTCGGTAATTGGCATATTTTCAGTATAAAAAGACGTAATTTCAAACTGCGAATACGTGCAGAGAGTCAGAATTTGGCTCCAAAATTAGGCTCAAGGGTCGAATTTGGGATGTTTGGGATATTTTGAAAACTGCAGGGAGGGTTTGGGCAAAATGTGATCCATCGCCGCCTTTAGTAATTAGCATATTTTCAGTATAAAAAGTCGTAATTTCAAACTGCGAATACGTGCAGAGAGCCAGAATTTTGCTCCAAAATTAGACTCAAAGGTCGAATTTAGAATGTTTAGGATATTTTGCAAACTGCAGGGCGGGTTGGGCAAAATGTGACCCATCGCTCCTTTCAGTAATTGGCATATTTTCAGTATAAAAAGTCGTAAGTTTAGACTGCGAATACGCGCAGAGAGCCAGAATTTTGCTCCAAAATAATTCTTATAGGTCGAATTTGGGATGTTTGGGATATTGAAAATATGCCAATTACTGAAAACAGCGAAAGGTCACATTTTGCCCAAACCCCCCTGCAGTTTTCAAAATATCCCAAACATCCTAAGTTCAACCCTTGAGCTATATTTTGGAGCCAAATTCTGGCTCTCTGCACGTATTCCCAGTTTGAAATGACGACTTTTTATACAAAAATATGCCAAATTCTGAGAGTGACGATGGACCACATTTTGCCTAATCCCTCCCTGCAGTTTTCAAAATATCCCAAAGATCCTAAATTCGACCTTTGAGCCTAATTTTTAAGCCAAATTCTGGCTCTCTGCACGTATTCGCAATTTGAAATTATGACTTTTTATATCGAAAATATGCTAATTACTGAAAGCAGCGATGGATCACATTCTGCCCAAACCCTCCCTGCAGTTTTCAAAATATCCCAAACATCCCAAAATCGACCCATAAGAATTATTTTGGAGCCAAATTCTGGCTCTCTGCACGTATTCGCAGTCTAAAATTACGACATTTTATACTGAAAATATGCCAATTACTGAAAGCAGCGATGGGTCATATTTTGCCCAAACCCTCCCTGCAGTTTTCAAAATATCCCCGACATCCCAAATTCGACCCTTGAGCCATATTTTGAAGCCAAATTCTGGCTCTCTGCACATATTTGCAGGTTGAAATTGCGACATTTTATACCGAAAATATGCAAATTGCTGAAAGCAGCGATGGGTCATATTTTGCTCAGACCACCCCCCCCCCCCTGCAGTTTTCAAAATATCCTAAACATCCCAAATTCGACGTCTGAGACATATTTTGGAGCCAAAATCGGGTTCTCTGCACGTATTCGCACTTTGAAATAATTTAATTTTATACCGACAATATGCCAATTACTGAGAGCGGCGATGGGCCACATTTTGCCAAAACCCCCCTGCAGTTTCAAAATATCCCAAACTTCCCAAATTCGACCCTTAAGCTATATTTTCGAGCCAAATTCTGGCTGTCTGTACGTATTCGCAGTTTGAAATTACGACATTTTATTACGAAAAAATGCCATTTACTGAGAGCGGCGATGGATCACATTTTGCACAAACCCTCCCTGCACTTTTCAAAATATCCAAAACATCGAAAAATCGACCCTTGAGCCATATTTTCAAGCCAAATTCTGGCTCTCTGCACGTATTCGCAGTTTGAAATTACGAATTTTTATACCGAAAATATACCAATTACTGAATGTGGCGATGGAACACATTCTGCCCAAACCCTCCCTGCAGTTTTCAAAATATCCCAAAAATAACAAATTTGACGCTTGAGCCATATTTTAGAGCCAAATTCTGGCTCTCTGCCCGTATTCGCAGTTTGAAATTACGACTTTTTATAACGAAAATATGCCAATTACTGAAAGCGGCGATGGATCACATTTTCCCCAATCCCTCCCTGCAGTTTTCAAAATATCCCAAACATCCTAAATTCGACGCTTGAGTCATATTTTGGAGCGAAATTCTGGCTCTCTGCACGTATTCGCAATTTAAAAATTCGACTTTTTATATCGAAAATATGCCAATTACTGAGAGCGGCGATGGATCACATTTTGTCCAAACCTTCCCTGCAGTTTTCAAAATATCCCAAACATCCCAAATTCGACCCATAAGAATTATTTTGAAGCCAAATTCTGGCTCTCTGCACGTATTCGCAGTCTAAAATTATGACTTTTTATACTGAAAATATGCCAATTACTGAAAGCAGCGATGGGTCACATTTTGCCCGAACCCCCCTGCAGTTTGCAAAATATCCCAAACATCTAAAATTCGACCCTTGAGCTATATTTTGGAACCAAATTCTGGCTTTCTGCACGTATTCGCAGTTTGAAATTACGACTTTTTATACCGAAAATATGACAATTACTGAAAGCGGCACATTTGATCACATTTTGCCCAAACCCTTCCAGCAGTTTTCAAAATATCCCAAACATCCCAAATTCGACCCTTCAGCCATATTTTGGAGCCAAATTCTGGCTCTCTGCACGTATTCGCAGTTTGAAATTACGATTTTTATATATATATATATATTTTTTTTTTAGATATATACAAGAGTTGTTACATTCTATTACAGCCACTAGTACGCGTAGCGTTTCGTGCAGGTTCCTGGAATACGATCCCCCGCCGCGAAGAATCGTTTTTTCATCCAAGTACACATTTTACTGTTGCGTTAAACAAAGGCTACAGTTAAGGAATTGCGCCCAGTAAATCCTCCCCGGCCAGGATACGAACCAATGACATAGCGGTAGCGGAACGCCAGGCGAGTGTCTTACCACTACACCACGGAGACTGTAAATCCAAAATCCATATACAAAAAATATGCTAATTACTGAGAGCGGCGATGGATCACATTTTGCCCAAACCCTCCCTGCAGTTTTCAAAATATCCCAAACATCTCAAATTCGACCCTTAGGAGTTATTTTTGAGCCAAATTCTGGCTCTCTGCACGTATTCGCAGTTTGAAATTACGACTTTTTATACTGAAAATATGCAAATTACTGAAAGCAGCGAAGGGTCATATTTTGCCCAGACCCTCCTTGAAGTTTTCAAAATATCCCCAACATCCCAAATTCGACCCTTGAGCCATATTTTTGAGCCAAATTCTGGCTCTCTGCACATATTCGCAGGTTGAAATTACGACATTTTATATCGAAAATATGCAAATTACTGAGAGAAGCGATGGGTCATATTTTGACCCCCCCCCCCCCTGCAGTTTTCAAAATATTCCAAACATCCCCAATTCGACGCTTGAGACATATTTTGGAGCCAAAATCGGGTTCTCTGCACGTATTTGCAGTTTGAAATATTTTCATTTTATACCGACAATATCCAATTACTGAGAGCGGCGATGGGTCACATTTTGCCAAAACCCCCGTGCAGTTTCAAAATATCCCAAACTTACCAAATTCGACCCTTAAGCTATATTTTGGAGCCAAATTCTGGCTGCCTGCACGTATTCGCAGTTTGAAATTACGACTTTTTATTCCGAAAAAATGCCATTTACTGAGAGCGACGATGGATCACATTTTGCCCAAACCCTCCCTGCACTTTTCAAAATATCCAAATTACTGACAGCGGCTGATTACTGAGGCTTATGAGAGTGATGCAGAGGCTGAAGAGTGTGTTGCAGAGGCTTAAGAGAGGGATGCAGAGGCTCAAGAGAGTGATGCAGAGGATTAAGAGAGGGATGCAGAGGCTTAAGAGAGTGATGCAGAGGCTTAAGAGAGGGATGCAGAGGCTCAAGAGAATGATGCAGAGGCTTAAGAGAGGGATGCAGGGCTCAAGAGAGTGATGCAGAGGCTCAAGAAAGGGATGCAGAGGTATAAAAAAGTGATGCAGAGGCTCAAAAGAGGGATGCAGAGGCTTCAGAGGGTGATGCAGAGGCTCAAGAGAGAGACACAGATGCTCAAGAAAGGGATGCAGAGGCTTAAGAAAGTGATGCAAAGGTTCAAAAGAGGGATGCAGAGGCTTAAGAACGTGATGCAGAGGCTCAAGAGAGGGATTCAGAGGCTTAAGAGAGTGATGCAGAGAAAGAGAGAGAGTGATGCAGAGGCTCAAGAGAGTGATGTAGAGTCTAAAGAGAGTGTTGTAGAGGCTCAAGAGAGTTATGCAGAGGCTCAAGAGAGTGATGCAGAGGATCAAGAGAGTGATGCAGAGGCTCAAGAGAGTGATGCAGAGGATCAAGAAAGGGAAGCAGAGGCTTAAGAGAGTGATGCAGAGGCTGAAGAGAGTGTTGCAGAGGCTCAAGAGAGTGATGCAGAGGCTCAAGAGAGTGATGCAGAGGTTCAAGAGAGTTATGAAGAGGATCAAAAGAGTGATGCAGAGGCTTAAGAGTGTGATGCAGATGATCAAGAGAGGGATGCAGAGGCTTATGAGAGTGATACAGAGGCTGTAGAGAGTGATGCAGAGGCTTAATAGAGGCATGCAGAGGCTCACGAGAGTGATGCAGAGGCTCAGAAGAGTGATGCGGAGGCTCAAGAGAGTGATGCAGAGGCTTAAAAAAAAGGGATGCAGAGGCTCAAGAGAGGGATGTAGAGGCTAAAGAGAGTGTTGCACAGGCTCAAGAGAGTGATGCAGAGGCTAAAGAGAGGGATGCAGAGGCTCAAGAGAATGATGCAGAGGCTCAGGAGAGTGCTGCAAAAGGCTCAAGAGAGGGATGCTGAGGATCAAGAGAGAGATGCAGAGGCTCACGAGAGTGATGCAGAGGCTCAGGAGAGTGATGCGGAGGCTCAAGAGAGTGATGCAGAGGCTTAAGAAAGGGATGCAGAGGCTCAAGAGATGGATGTAGAGGCTAAAGAGAGTGATGCACAGGCTCAAAAGAGTGTTGCACAGGCTCAAGAGAGTAATGCAGAGGCTAAAGAGAGGGATGCAGAGGCTCAAGAGAATGATGCAGAGGCTCAGGAGAGTGCTGCAAAAGGCTCAAGAGAGGGATGCTGAGGATCAAGAGAGAGATGCAGAGGCTCACGAGAGTGATGCAGAAGCTCAGGAGAGTGATGCGGAGGCTCAAGAGAGTGATGCAGAGGCTTAAGAAAGGGATGCAGAGGCTCAAGAGAGGGATGTAGAGGCTAAAGAGAGGGATGCAGAAGCTCAAGACAATGATGCAGAGGCTCAGGAGAGTGCTGCAAAAGGCTCAAGAGAGGGATGCTGAGGCTCAAGAGAGAGAAAGGCAGAGGCTTAAGAGAGTGATGCAGAGGCTCAAGAGAATGATGTTGAGGCATAAGAGAGGGATGCAGAGGCTCAAGAGAATGACGCAGAGGCTCAAGAGAGTGATGCAGAGGATCAAGAGAGGGATGCAGAGGCTTTAGAGAGTGATGCAGAGGCTCAAAGGAATAATGCAGAGGCTCAAGAGAGTGATGCAGAGGCTCAAGAGAGTGATGCAGAGGCTCAAGAGAGTGATGCAGACGATCAAGAGAGTGATGCACAGGCTCAAGAGAGTGATGCTGAGGATCAAGAGAGGGAAGCAGAGGCTTATGAGAGTGATGCAGAGGCTGAAGAGGGTGATGCATAGGCTGTAGAGAGTGATGCAGAGGCTTAAGCGAGTGATGCAGAGGCTTACGAAAGGATGCAGAGGCTCAAGAGAGGGATGCAGAGGCTCAAGAGAGTGATTCAGAGGCTTACGAGAGTGATGCAGAGGCTGAAGAGAGTGTTGCAGAGGCTCAAGAGAGGGATGAAGAGGCTGAAGAGGGTGATGCAGAGGCTCAAGAGAGGGATGCAGAGGATCAAGAGAGTGATGGAGAGGCTCAAGAGAGTGATGCAGAGGATCAAGAGAGGGATGCAGAGGCTTAGGAGAGTGATGTAGAGGGTCAAGAGAGTGATGCAGAGGCTCAAGAGAGTGATACAGAGGATCAAGAGAAGGAAGCAGAGGCTCAAGAGAGATATTCAGAGGCTTACGAGAGTGACGCAGAGGCTTAAGAGAGTGATGCAGAGGCTTAAGAGAGGGATGCAGAGGCTCAAGAGAGTGATGCAAAGGCTCAAGAATTGATGCCGAGGATCATGAGAGGGATGCAGGAGTTCAAGAGAGGGATGCAGAGGCTCAAGAGAGTGATTCAGAGGCATAAGAGGGTGATGCAGAGGCTTAAGAGAGTGATGCAGAGGATTAAGAGAGGGATGCAGAGGCTGAAGCGAGGGATGCAGAGGCTGAAGAGAGGGATGCAGGGGTTCAAGAGAGGGATGCAGAGGCTCAATTGTGGGATGCAGAGTCACAAGAGAGGGATGCAGAGGGTCTTGGGAGTGACGCAGAGGCTCAAGAGAGGGATGCAAAGGCTTAAGAGAGTGATGCAAAGGCTCAGGAGAGGGATGCAGAGGCTCATGAGAGGGATGCAGGAGTTCAAGAGAGTGATGCAGAGGCTAAAGAAAGGGATGCAAAGGCTTAAGAGAGTGATGCAGAGGCTCAAGAGAGTGATGCAAAGGCTCAAAAGAGTGATGCAGAGGCTGAAGAGTGTTGCAGAGGCTCAAGAGAGGGATGCAGAGGCTCAAGAGAGGGATGCAGAGGCTTAAGAGAGTGATGCAGAGGCGGAAGAGAGTGTTGCAGAGGCTTAAGAGAGTGATGGAGAGGCTCAAAAAAGTGGTGCAGAGGCTCAACAGAGTAATTCAGAAGCTTACGAGAGTGATGCAGAGGCTTAAGAGAGTGATGCAGAGGCTTAGGAGAGGGATGCAGAGGCTCAAGAGAGTGATACAGAGGATCATGAGAAGGAAGCAGAGGCTCAAGATAGTGATTCAGAGGCTTACGAGAGTGACGCAGAGGCTTAAGAGAATGATGCAGAGGCTTAAGAGAGGGATGCAGAGGCTCAGGAGAGTGATGCAAAGGCTCAAGAATTGAGGCCGAGGATCATGAGAGGGATGCAGGAGTTCAAGAGAGGGATGCAGAGGCTCAAGAGAGTGATTCAGAGGCAAAAGAGAGTGATGCAGAGGCTTAAGAGAGTGATGCAGAGGATTAAGAGAGGGATGCAGAGGCTGAAGCGAGGGATGCAGAGGCTGAAGAGAGGGATGCAGGGGTTCAAGAGAGGGATGCAGAGGCTCAATTGTGGGATGCAGAGGCACAAGAGAGGGATGCAGAGGGTCTTGGGAGTGACGCAGAGGCTCAAGAGAGGGATGCAGAGGCTTAAGAGAGTGATGCATCGGCTCAGGAGAGGGATGCAGAGGCTCATGAGAGGGATGCAGGAGTTCAAGAGAGTGATGCAGAGGCTAAAGAAAGGGATGCAGAGGCTTAAGAGAGGGATGCAAAGGCTCAAAAGAGTGATGCAGAGGCTGAAGAGTGTTTCGCATAATTAACACATAATTGATTAGATAATAACCTTAAATACATAATTTTCAATCATCTATTTGTTTCTCGTTAAAATACTGAGTAAGATATTGAAAAGGGGAGAAGTTCGGTTTTTATTGCATATATTGACGTTTCAGCCGGATTAGAGCGGTTTTACGTGTACATCTTCCATCGGTAATATAAACAGAAAATCAAGAACATTTTAGTTAATTCTATTGAAAACACATTGTTTTTTATCATTTGTATTGGAAACAACATTGTCATATGTCTTTTCTTGGATTTAAAAAATACGAAACATCGCTCTATGATTTGAAGGTAATATCCTCAAATATGGTAAAATAGTTACTTTTTTCACGTTAATCATGTAGTTTGATATTACGTAATTATATTCATTTTTACCAATATTTCGATACTAATTCATGTAGTTTCACGGTATGTGATTTGGCCTTCAAATCTCAGAATATCGCATAATATTGCATTTTAAGCAAGTTTTCTTGCATTTTGTTTCGTACGAAAAATCATCGAATTTAGCAATATTTTGACGTTTATCATCCCCTTTTCCTTATGTGATTTAAACAAAACATCATCGAATAAGGCAATATTTTGCCGTTTTTCCACGTTTTTGTGATTTTTCAGTTTATAGGTATTAATTCATTATATATACGGTAAAAATGATGCAAACACATAATTGATTAGATAATAACCTTAAATACATCATTTTCAATCATGTATTTGTTTCTCGTTAAAATACTGAGTAAGATATTGAAAAGGGGAGAAGTTCGGTTTTTATTGCATATATCGACGTTTCAGCCGGATTAGAGCGGTTTTACGTGTACATCTTCCATCGGTAATATAAACGGAAAATCAAGAACATTTTAGTTAATTCTAATGAAAACACATTGTTTTTTATCAATCGTATTGGAAACACATTGTTTTTTATCATTCGTATTGGAAACAACATTGTCATATGTCTTTTCTTGGATCTAAATAATACGAAACCTCGCACAATGATTTGAAGTTAAAATCCTTAAATATGGTAAAATAGTGAATTTTCACGTTAATCATGTAGTTTGATATTACGTAAATATATTCATTTTTACCAATATTTCGATACCAATTCATGTAGTTTCACGGTATGTGATTTGGCCTTCAAATCTCAGAATATCGCATAATATTGCATTATAAGCAAGTTTTCTTGCATTTTGTTTCGTTCGAAAAATCATCGAATTTAGCATTATTTTGACGTTTATCGTCTACTTTTCCTTTATGTGATTTAAACAAAATATCATCGAATTAGGCAATATTTTGCCGTTTTTCCACGTTTTTGTGAATTTTCAGTTTATAGGTATTAATTCATTATATATACGATAAAAAAGATGCAAACACATAATTGATTAGATAATAACCTTAAATACTTCATTTTCAATCATCTATTTGTTTATTGTTAAAATTCTGAATAAGATATTGAAAAGGGGAGAAGTTCGGTTTTTATTGCATATATCAACGTTTCAGCCGGATTAGAGAGGTTTTTCGTGTACATCTTCCATCGGTAATATACACGGAAAATCAATAACATTTTAGTTAATTCTAATGAAAACACATTGTTTTTTATCATTTGTTTTGGAAACAACATTGTCATATGTCTTTTCTTGGATTTAAAAAATACGAAACATCGCTCTATGATTTGAAGGTAATATCCTCAAATATGGTAAAATAGTTACTTTTTTCACGTTAATCATGTAGTTTGATATTACGTAAATATATTCATTTTTACCAATATTTCGATACTATTTCATGTAGTATCACGATATGTGATTTGACCTTC
This sequence comes from Procambarus clarkii, assembly GCF_040958095.1. Classification (NCBI taxonomy): domain Eukaryota; kingdom Metazoa; phylum Arthropoda; class Malacostraca; order Decapoda; family Cambaridae; genus Procambarus; species Procambarus clarkii. Next base: position 111,795 of record NW_027189570.1, on the reverse strand, counting down.
AAATATCAGAATTTCGCATTATATTGCATTTTAAGCAAGTTTTTTATGCATTTTGCTTCGTACGAAAAATCATCGAATTTAGCAATATTTTGACGTTTATCATCCCCTTTTCCTTATGTGATTTAAACAAAACATCATCGAATAAGGCAATATTTTGCCGTTTTTCCACGTTTTTGTGAATTTTCAGTTTATAGGTATTAATTCATTATATATACGGTAAAATAGATGCAAACACATAATTGATTAGATAATAACCTTAAATACATCATTTTCAATCATCTATTTGTTTCTTGTTAAAATACTGAGTAAGATATTGAAAAGGGGAGAAGTTCGGTTTTTATTGCATATATCGACGTTTCAGCCGGATTAGAGCGGTTTTACGTGTACATCTTCCATCGGTAATATAAACGGAAAATCAAGAACATTTTAGTTAATTCTAATGAAAACACATTGTTTTTTATCATTCGTATTGGAAACACATTGTTTTTTATCATTTGTATTGGAAACAACATTGTCATATGTGTTTTCTTGGATCTAAATAATACGAAACCTCGCTCAATGATTTGAAGTTAAAATCCTTAAATATGGTAAAATAGTGAATTTTCACTTTAATCATGCAGTTTGATATTACGTAAATATATTCATTTTTACCAATATTTCGATACTAATTCATGTAGTTTCACGGTATGTGATTTGGCCTTCAAATCTCAGAATATCGCATAATATTGCATTATAAGCAAGTTTTCTTGCATTTTGTTTATTACGAAAAATCATCGAATTTAGCAATATTTTGACGTTTATCGTCTACTTTTCCTTTATGTGATTTAAACAAAATATCATCGAATTAGGCAATATTTTGCCGTTTTTCCACGTTTTTGTGAATTTTCAGTTTATAGGTATTAATTCATTATATATACGATAAAAAAGATGCAAACACATAATTGATTAGATAATAACCTTAAATACTTCATTTTCAATCATTTATTTGTTTCTTGTTAAAATTCTGAATAAGATATTGAAAAGGGGAGAAGTTCGGTTTTTATTGCATATATCGACGTTTCAGCCGGATTAGAGCGGTTTTTCGTGTACATCTTCCATCGGTAATATACACGGAAAATCAAGAACATTTTAGTTAATTCTAATGAAAACACATTGTTTTTTATCATTTGTTTTGGAAACAACATTGTCATATGTCTTTTCTCGGATCTAAATAATACGAAACCTCGCTCTGTGATTTGAAGTTAAAATCCTCAGATATGGTTAAATAGTTAATTTTTTCACGTTTTTCATGTAGTTTGATATTACGTAAATAAATTCATTTTTACCAATATTTCGATACTATTTCATGTAGTATCACGATATGTGATTTGGCCTTCAAATCTCAGAATTTCGCATAACATTGCATTTAAAGCAAGTTTTCTTACATTTTGTTTCGCACGAAAAATCATCGAATTTAGCAATATTTTGACGTTTATCATCTCCTTTTCCTATATGTGATTTAAACAAAATATCATCGAATTAGGCAATAATTTGCCGTTTTTCCACGTTTTTGCGAAATTTCAGTCGATGGGTATTAATTCATTATATATACGATAAAAATGATGCAAACACACAATTGATTAGATAATAACCTTAAATACTTCATTTTCAATCATCTATTTGTTTCTTGTTAAAATACTGAGTAAGATATTGAAAAGGGGAGAAGTTCGGTTTTTATTGCATATATCGACGTTTCAGCCGGATTAGAGCGGTTTTACGTGTACATCTTCCATCGGTAATATAAACGGAAAATCAAGAACATTTTAGTTAATTCTAATGAAAACACATTGTTTTTTATCATTTGTATTGGAAACAACATTGTCATATGTCTTTTCTTGGATCTAAATAATACGAAACCTCGCTCTATGATTTGAAGTTAAAATCCTCAAATATGGTAAAATAGTGACTTTTTCACATTAATCATGTAGTTTGATATTACATAAATATATTCATTTTTACCAATATTTCGATCCAATTTCATGTAGTATCACGATATGTGATTTGGCCTTCATATCTCAGAATGTCGCATAATATTGCATTTTAAGCAAGTTTTCTTGCATTTTGTTTCGTACGAAAAATCATCGAATTTAGCAATATTTTGACGTTTATCATCCCCTTTTCCTTTATGTGATTTAAACAAAACATCCTCGAATTAGGCAATATTTAGCGGTTTATCACGTTTTTGAGAATTTTCAGTTATTTGATAATAATTCATTAAATATTCGATAAAAATGATGCAAACACATAATTGATTAGGTAATAACTTTAAATACTTCATTTTCAATCATCTATTTGTTTCTCGTTAAAATACTGAGTAAGATATTGAAAAGGGGAGAAGTTCTGTTTTTATTGCATATATCGACGTTTCAGCCGGAATGGAGCGGTTTTACGTGTACATTTCCATCGGTAATATAAACGGAAAATCAATAACATTTTAGTTAATTCATATGGAAACACATTGTTTTTTATCATCCGTATTGGAAACACATTGTTTTTTATCATTCGTATTGGAAACAACATTGTCTTATGTCTTTTCTTGGATCTAAATAATACGAAACCTCGCTCTATGATTTGAAGTTAAAATCCTCAAATATGGTAAAATAGTCACTTTATCACGTTAATCATGTAGTTTGATATTACGTAAATATATTCATTTTTACCAATACTTCGATACTATTTCATGTAGTATCACGATATGTGATTTGGCGTTCAAATCTCAGAATTTCGCATAATATTGCATTTTAAGCAAGTTTTCTTGCATTTTGATTCGTACGAAAAATCATCGAATTTAGCAATATTTTGACGTTTATCATCCCCTTTTCCTTTATGTGATTTAAACAAAACATCATCGAATAAGGCAATATTTTGCCGTTTTTCCACGTTTTTATGAATTTTCAGTTTATAGGTATTAATTCATTATATATACGGTAAAAATGATGCAAACAAATAATTGATTAGATAATAACCTTAAATACATCATTTTCAATCATCTATTTGTTTCTCGTTAAAATACTGAGTAAGATATTGAAAAGGTGAGAAGTTCGGTTTTTATTGCATATATTGACGTTTCAGCCGGATTAGAGCGGTTTTACGTGTACATCTTCCATCGTTAATATAATCGGAAAATCAAGAACATTATAGTTAATTCTAATGAAAACACATTGTTTTTTATCATTTGTATTGGAAACAACATTGTCATATGTCTTTTCTTGGATCTAAATAATACGAAACCTCGCTCTATGATTTGAAGGTAAAATCCTCAAATATGGTTATATAGTGACTTTTTTCACGTTTTTCATGTAGTTTGATATTACATAAATATATTCATTTTTACCAATATTTCGATACTATTTCATGTAGTATCACGATATGTGATTTGGCCTTCAAATCTCAGAATTTCGCATAATAATGCATTTTAGGCAAGTTTTCTTGCATTTTCTTTCGTACGAAAAATCATCGAATATAGCAATATTTTGACGTTTATCATCCCCTTTTCCTCTGTGTGATTTAAACAAAATATCATCGAATTAGGCAATATTTTGCCGTTTTTCCTTGTTTTTGTGAATTTTCAGTCCATGGGTATTAATTCAATATATATACGATAAAAATGATGCAAACACATAATTGATTAGATAATAACCTTAAATACTTCATTTTCAATCATCTATTTGTTTCTAGTTAAAATACTGGGTAAGATATTGAAAAGGGGAGAAGTTCGGTTTTTATTGCATATATCGACGTTTCAGCCGGATTAGAGCGGTTTTACGTGTACATCTTCCATCGTTAATCTAAACTTAAAATCAAGAACATTATAGTTAATTCTAATGAAAACACATTGTTTTTTATCATTTGTATTGGAAACAACATTGTCATATGTCTTTTCTTGGATCTAAATAATACGAAACCTCGCTCTATGATTTGAAGGTAAAATCCTCAAATATGGTTATATAGTGACTTTTTTCACGTTTTTCATGTAGTTTGATATTACATAAATATATTCATTTATACCAATATTTCGATACTATTTCATATAGTATCACGATATGTGATTTGGCCTTCAAATCTCAGAATTTTGCATAATATTGCATTTTAGGCAAGTTTTCTTGCATTTTGTTTCTTACGAAAAATCATCGAATATAGCAATATTTTGACGTTTATCATCTCCTTTTCCTTCATGTGATTTAAACAAAATATCATCGAATTAGGCAATATTATGCCGTTTTCCACGTTTTTGTGAATTTTCAGTCCATGGGTTTTAATTCATATATATACGATAAAAATGATGCAAACACACAATTGATTAGATAATAACCTTAAATACTTCATTTTCAATCATCTATTTGTTTCTCGTTAAAATACTGAATAAGATATTGAAAAGGGGAGAAGTTCGGTTTTTATTGCATATATCGACGTTTCAGCCGGATTAGAGCTGTTTTACGTGTACATCTTCCCTCGTTAATATAAACGGAAAATCAAGAACATTATAGTTAATTCTAATGAAAACACATTGTTTTTTATCATTTGTATTGGAAACAACATTGTCATATGTCTTTTCTTGGAACTAAATAATACGAAACCTCGCTCTATGATTTGAAGTTAAAATCCTCAAATATTGTTATATAGTGACTTTTTTCACGTTTTTCATGTAGTTTGATATTACGTAAATATATTCATTTTTACCAATATTTCGATACTATTTCATGTAGTATTACGATATGTGATTTGGCCCTCAAATATCAGAATTTCGCATAATATTGCATTTTAGGCAAGTTTTCTTGCATTTTGTTTCGTACGAAAAATCATCGAATATGGCAATATTTTGACGTTTATCATCTCCTTTTCCTTCATGTGATTTAAAAAAAAATATCATCGAATTAGGCAATATTATGCCGTTTTCCACGTTTTTGTGAATTTTCAGTCCATGGGTTTTAATTCATATATATATACGATAAAAATGATGCAAACACACAATTGATTAGATAATAACCTTAAATACTTCATTTTCAATCATCTATTTGTTTCTCGTTAAAATACTGAGTAAGAAATTGAAAAGGGGAGAAGTTCGGTTTTTATTGCATATATCGACGTTTCAGCCGGATTAGAGCGGTTTTACGTGTACATCTTCCATCGTTAATATAATCGGAAAATCAAGAACATTATAGTTAATTCTAATGAAAACACATTGTTTTTTATCATTTGTATTGGAAACAACATTGTCATATGTCTTTTCTTGGAACTAAATAATACGAAACCTCGCTCTATGATTTGAAGTTAAAATCCTCAAATATTGTTATATAGTGACTTTTTTCACGTTTTTCATGTAGTTTGATATTACGTAAATATATTCATTTTTACCAATATTTCGATACTATTTCATGTAGTATTACGATATGTGATTTGGCCCTCAAATATCAGAATTTCGCATAATATTGCATTTTAGGCAAGTTTTCTTGCATTTTGTTTCGTACGAAAAATCATCGAATATGGCAATATTTTGACGTTTATCATCTCCTTTTCCTTCATGTGATTTAAAAAAAAATATCATCGAATTAGGCAATATTATGCCGTTTTCCACGTTTTTGTGAATTTTCAGTCCATGGGTTTTAATTCATATATATATACGATAAAAATGATGCAAACACACAATTGATTAGATAATAACCTTAAATACTTCATTTTCAATCATCTATTTGTTTCTCGTTAAAATACTGAGTAAGAAATTGAAAAGGGGAGAAGTTCGGTTTTTATTGCATATATCGACGTTTCAGCCGGATTAGAGCGGTTTTACGTGTACATCTTCCATCGTTAATATAATCGGAAAATCAAGAACATTATAGTTAATTCTAATGAAAACACATTGTTTTTTATCATTTGTATTGGAAACAACATTGTCATATGTCTTTTCTTGGATCTAAATAATACGAAACCTCGCTCTATGATTTGAAGGTAAAATCCTCAAATATGGTTATATAGTGACTTTTTTCACGTTTTTCACGTCGCTTCATAATACGTAAATATATTCATTTTTACCAATATTTCGATACTATTTCATGTAGTATCACGATATGTGATTTGGCCTTCAAATCTCAGAATTTCGCATAATATTGCATTTTAGGCAAGTTTTCTTGCATTTTGTTTCGTACGAAAAATCATCGAATATAGCAATATTTTGACGTTTATCATCCCCTTTTCCTTTATGTGATTTAAGCAAAATAACATGTAATTAGGCATTATTTTGCCGCTTTTCCTTGTATTTGTGAATTTTCTGTCTATGGGTATTAATTCATTATATATATGATAAAAATGATGCAAACACATAATTGATTAGATAATGACCTTAAATACTACATTTTCAATCATCTATTTGTTTCTCGTTAAAATACTGAGTAAGATATTGAAAAAGGGAGAAGTTCGGTTTTTATTGCATATATCGACGTTTCAGCGGATTAGAGCGGTTTTACGTGTACATCTTTCATCCGTAATATAAACGGTAAATCAACAACATTTTAGTTAATTCTAATGAAAACACATTGTTTTTTATCATTTGTATTGGAAACAACATTGTCATATGTCTTTTCTTGGATCTAAATAATACGAAACCTCGCTCTATGATTTGAAGTTAAAATCCTCAAATATGGTAAAATAGTGACTTTTTCACATTAATCATGTAGTTTGATATTACGTAAATATATTCATTTTTACCAATATTTCGATACTATTTCATGTAGTATCACGATATGTGATTTGGCCTTCAAATCTCAGAATGTCGCATAATATTGCATTTTAAGCAAGTTTTCTTGCATTTTGTTTCGTACGAAAAATCATCGAATTTAGCAATATTTTGACGTTTACCATCCCCTTTTCCTCTGTGTGATTTAAACAAAATATCGAATTAGGCAATATTTTGCCGTTTTTCCTTGTTTTTGTGAATTTTCAGTCCATGGGTATTAATTCAATATATATACGATAAAAATGATGCAAACACATAATTGATTAGATAATAACCTTAAATACTTCATTTTCAATCATCTATTTGTTTCTCGTTAAAATACTGGGTAAGATATTGAAAAGGGGAGAAGTTCTGTTTTTATTGCATATATCGACGTTTCAGCCGGATTAGAGCGGTTTTACGTGTACATCTTCCATCGGTAATATAAACGGAAAATCAACAACATTTTATTTAATTCTAATGAAAACACATTGTTTTTTGTCATTTGTATTGGAAACAACATTGTAATATGTCTTTTCTTAGATCTAAATAATACGAAACCTCGCTCTATGATTTGAAGTTAAAATCCTCATATATGGTAAAATAGTGACTTTTTTCACGTTTTTCATGTAGTTTGATAATACGTAAATATATTCATTTTTATCAATATTTCGATACTATTTCATGTAGTATCACGATATGTGATTTGGCTTTCAAATCTCAGAATTTCGCATAATATTGCATTTTAAGCAAGTTTTCTTGCATTTTGTTTCGTACGAAAAATCATCGAATTTAGCAATATTTTGACGTTTATCATCCCCTTTTCCTTTATGTGATTTAAGCAAAATAACATGTAATTAGGCATTATTTTGCCGCTTTTCCTTGTATTTGTGAATTTTCAGTCTATGGGTATTAATTCATTATATATATGATAAAAATGATGCAAACACATAATTGATTAGATAATGACCTTAAATACTACATTTTCAATCATCTATTTGTTTCTCGTTAAAATACTGAGTAAGATATTGAAAAAGGGAGAAGTTCGGTTTTTATTGCATATATCGACGTTTCAGCGGATTAGAGCGGTTTTACGTGTACATCTTTCATCCGTAATATAAACGGTAAATCAACAACATTTTAGTTCATTCTAATGAAAACACATTGTTTTTTATCATTTGTATTGGAAACAACATTGTCATATGTCTTTTCTTGGATCTAAATAATACGAAACCTCGCTCTATGATTTGAAGTTAAAATCCTCAAATATGGTAAAATAGTGACTTTTTCACATTAATCATGTAGTTTGATATTACGTAAATATATTCATTTTTACCAATATTTCGATACTATTTCATGTAGTATCACGATATGTGATTTGGCCTTCAAATCTCAGAATGTCGCATAATATTGCATTTTAAGCAAGTTTTCTTGCATTTTGTTTCGAACGAAAAATCATCGAATTTAGCAATATTTTGACGTTTACCATCCCCTTTTCCTCTGTGTGATTTAAACAAAATATCATCGAATTAGGCAATATTTTGCCGTTTTTCCTTGTTTTTGTGAATTTTCAGTCCATGGGTATTAATTCAATATATATACGATAAAAATGATGCAAACACATAATTGATTAGATAATAACCTTAAATACTTCATTTTCAATCATCTATTTGTTTCTCGTTAAAATACTGGGTAAGATGTTGAAAAGGGGAGAAGTTCTGTTTTTATTGCATATATCGACGTTTCAGCCGGATTAGAGCGGTTTTACGTGTACATCTTCCATCGGTAATATAAACGGAAAATCAACAACATTTTATTTAATTCTAATGAAAACACATTGTTTTTTATCATTTGTATTGGAAACAACATTGTCATATGTCTTTTCTTGGATCTAAATGATACGAAACCTCGCTCTATGATTTGAAGTTAAAATCCTCAAATATGGTAAAATAGTGACTTTTTCACGTTAATCATGTAGTTTGATATTACGTAAATATATTCATTTTTACCAATATTTCGATACTATTTCATGTAGTATCACGATATGTGATTTGGCCTTCAAATCTCAGAATGTCGCATAATATTGCATTTTAGGCAAGTTTTCTTGCATTTTGTTTCGTACGAAAAATCATCGAATTTAGCAATATTTTGACGTTTATCATCCCCTTTTCCTCTGTGTGATTTAAACAAAATATAATCGAATAATGCAATATTTTGCCGTTTTTCCACGTTTTTTTGAATTTTCAGTTTATGGGTTTTCATTATATATACAATAAAAATGATGCAAACACATAATTGATTAGATAATAACCTTAAATACTTCATTTTCAACCATCTATTTGTTTCTCGTTAAAATACTGAGTAAGATATTGAAAAGGGGAGAAGTTCGGTTTTTATTGCATATATCGACGTTTCAGCCGGAATAGAGCGGTTTTACGTGTACATCTTCCATCGGTAATATAAACGGAAAATCAACAACATTTTATTTAATTCTAATGAAAACACATTGTTTTTTATCATTTGTATTGGAAACAACATTGTAATATGTCTTTTCTTAGATCTAAATAATACGAAACCTCGCTCTATGATTTGAAGTTAAAATCCTCATATATGGTAAAATAGTGACTTTTTTCACGTTTTTCATGTAGTTTGATAATACGTAAATATATTCATTTTTATCAATATTTCGATACTATTTCATGTAGTATCACGATATGTGATTTGGCTTTCAAATCTCAGAATTTCGCATAATATTGCATTTTAAGCAAATTTTCTTGCATTTTGTTTCGTACGAAAAATCATCGAATTTAGCAATATTTTGACGTTTATCATCCCCTTTTCCTTTATGTGATTTAAGCAAAATGACATGTAATTAGGCATTATTTTGCCGCTTTTCCTTGTATTTGTGAATTTTCAGTCTATGGGTATTAATTCATTATATATATGATAAAAATGATGCAAACACATAATTGATTAGATAATGACCTTAAATACTACATTTTCAATCATCTATTTGTTTCTCGTTAAAATACTGAGTAAGATATTGAAAAAGGGAGAAGTTCGGTTTTTATTGCATATATCGACGTTTCAGCGGATTAGAGCGGTTTTACGTGTACATCTTTCATCCGTAATATAAACGGTAAATCAACAACATTTTAGTTCATTCTAATGAAAACACATTGTTTTTTATCATTTGTATTGGAAACAACATTGTCATATGTCTTTTCTTGGATCTAAATAATACGAAACCTCGCTCTATGATTTGAAGTTAAAATCCTCAAATATGGTAAAATAGTGACTTTTTCACATTAATCATGTAGTTTGATATTACGTAAATATATTCATTTTTACCAATATTTCGATACTATTTCATGTAGTATCACGATATGTGATTTGGCCTTCAAATCTCAGAATGTCGCATAATATTGCATTTTAAGCAAGTTTTCATGCATTTTGTTTCGTACGAAAAATCATCGAATTTAGCAATATTTTGACGTTTACCATCCCCTTTTCCTCTGTGTGATTTAAACAAAATATCATCGAATTAGGCAATATTTTGCCGTTTTTCCTTGTTTTTGTGAATTTTCAGTCAATGGGTATTAATTCAATATATATACGATAAAAATGATGCAAACACATAATTGATTAGATAATAACCTTAAATACTTCATTTTCAATCATCTATTTGTTTCTCGTTAAAATACTGGGTAAGATGTTGAAAAGGGGAGAAGTTCTGTTTTTATTGCATATATCGACGTTTCAGCCGGATTAGAGCGGTTTTACGTGTACATCTTCCATCGGTAATATAAACGGAAAATCAACAACATCTTATTTAATTCTAATGAAAACACATTGTTTTTTATCATTTGTATTGGAAACAACATTGTCATATGTCTTTTCTTGGATCTAAATGATACGAAACCTCGCTCTATGATTTGAAGTTAAAATCCTCAAATATGGTAAAATAGTGACTTTTTCACGTTAATCATGTAGTTTGATATTACGTAAATATATTCATTTTTACCAATATTTCGATACTATTTCATGTAGTATCACGATATGTGATTTGGCCTTCAAATCTCAGAATGTCGCATAATATTGCATTTTAAGCAAGTTTTCTTGCATTTTGTTTCGTACGAAAAATCATCGAATTTAGCAATATTTTGACGTTTATCATCCCCTTTTCCTCTGTGTGATTTAAACAAAATATAATCGAATAATGCAATATTTTGCCGTTTTTCCACGTTTTTTTGAATTTTCAGTTTATGGGTTTTCATTATATATACAATAAAAATGATGCAAACACATAATTGATTAGATAATAACCTTAAATACTTCATTTTCAACCATCTATTTGTTTCTCGTTAAAATACTGAGTAAGATATTGAAAAGGGGAGAAGTTCGGTTTTTATTGCATATATCGACGTTTCAGCCGGAATAGAGCGGTTTTACGTGTACATCTTCCATCGGTAATATAAACGGAAAATCAACAACATTTTAGTTAATTCTAATGAAAACACATTGTTTTTTATCATTTGTATTGGAAACAACATTGTTATATGTCTTTTCTTGGATCTAAATAATACGAAACCTCGCTCTATGATTTGAAGTTAAAATCCTCATATATGGTAAAATAGTGACTTTTTTCACGTTTTTCATGTCGCTTGATAATACGTAAATATATTCATTTTTACCAATATTTCGATACTATTTCATGTAGTATCACGATATGTGATTTGGCTTTCAAATCTCAGAATTTCGCATAATATTGCATTTTAAGCAAGTTTTCTTGCATTTTGTTTCGTACGAAAAATCATCGAATTTAGCAATATTTTGACGTTTATCATCCCCTTTTCCTTTATGTGATTTAAGCAAAATAACATGGAATTAGGCATTATTTTGCCGCTTTTCCTTGTATTTGTGAATTTTCAGTCTATGGGTATTAATTCATTATATATATGATAAAAATGATGCAAACACATAATTGATTAGATAATGACCTTAAATACTACATTTTCAATCATCTATTTGTTTCTCGTTAAAATACTGAGTAAGATATTGAAAAAGGGAGAAGTTCGGTTTTTATTGCATATATCGACGTTTCAGCGGATTAGAGCGGTTTTACGTGTATATCTTTCATCCGTAATATAAACGGTAAATCAACAACATTTTAGTTCATTCTAATGAAAACACATTGTTTTTTATCATTTGTATTGGAAACAACATTGTCATATGTCTTTTCTTGGATCTAAATAATACGAAACCTCGCTCTATGATTTGAAGTTAAAATCCTCAAATATGGTAAAATAGTGACTTTTTCACATTAATCATGTAGTTTGATATTACGTAAATATATTCATTTTTACCAATATTTCGATACTATTTCATGTAGTATCACGATATGTGATTTGGCCTTCAAATCTCAGAATGTCGCATAATATTGCATTTTAAGCAAGTTTTCTTGCATTTTGTTTCGTACGAAAAATCATCGAATTTAGCAATATTTTGACGTTTACCATCCCCTTTTCCTCTGTGTGATTTAAACAAAATATCATCGAATTAGGCAATATTTTGCCGTTTTTCCTTGTTTTTGTGAATTTTCAGTCAATGGGTATTAATTCAATATATATACGATAAAAATGATGCAAACACATAATTGATTAGATAATAACCTTAAATACTTCATTTTCAATCATCTATTTGTTTCTCGTTAAAATACTGGGTAAGATGTTGAAAAGGGGAGAAGTTCTGTTTTTATTGCATATATCGACGTTTCAGCCGGATTAGAGCGGTTTTACGTGTACATCTTCCATCGGTAATATAAACGGAAAATCAACAACATCTTATTTAATTCTAATGAAAACACATTGTTTTTTATCATTTGTATTGGAAACAACATTGTCATATGTCTTTTCTTGGATCTAAATGATACGAAACCTCGCTCTATGATTTGAAGTTAAAATCCTCAAATATGGTAAAATAGTGACTTTTTCACGTTAATCATGTAGTTTGATATTACGTAAATATATTCATTTTTACCAATATTTCGATACTATTTCATGTAGTATCACGATATGTGATTTGGCCTTCAAATCTCAGAATGTCGCATAATATTGCATTTTAAGCAAGTTTTCTTGCATTTTGTTTCGTACGAAAAATCATCGAATTTAGCAATATTTTGACGTTTATCATCCCCTTTTCCTCTGTGTGATTTAAACAAAATATAATCGAATAATGCAATATTTTGCCGTTTTTCCACGTTTTTTTGAATTTTCAGTTTATGGGTTTTCATTATATATACAATAAAAATGATGCAAACACATAATTGATTAGATAATAACCTTAAATACTTCATTTTCAACCATCTATTTGTTTCTCGTTAAAATACTGAGTAAGATATTGAAAAGGGGAGAAGTTCGGTTTTTATTGCATATATCGACGTTTCAGCCGGAATAGAGCGGTTTTACGTGTACATCTTCCATCGGTAATATAAACGGAAAATCAACAACATTTTAGTTAATTCTAATGAAAACACATTGTTTTTTATCATTTGTATTGGAAACAACATTGTTATATGTCTTTTCTTGGATCTAAATAATACGAAACCTCGCTCTATGATTTGAAGTTAAAATCCTCATATATGGTAAAATAGTGACTTTTTTCACGTTTTTCATGTCGCTTGATAATACGTAAATATATTCATTTTTACCAATATTTCGATACTATTTCATGTAGTATCACGATATGTGATTTGGCTTTCAAATCTCAGAATTTCGCATAATATTGCATTTTAAGCAAGTTTTCTTGCATTTTGTTTCGTACGAAAAATCATCGAATTTAGCAATATTTTGACGTTTATCATCCCCTTTTCCTTTATGTGATTTAAGCAAAATAACATGGAATTAGGCATTATTTTGCCGCTTTTCCTTGTATTTGTGAATTTTCAGTCTATGGGTATTAATTCATTATATATATGATAAAAATGATGCAAACACATAATTGATTAGATAATGACCTTAAATACTACATTTTCAATCATCTATTTGTTTCTCGTTAAAATACTGAGTAAGATATTGAAAAAGGGAGAAGTTCGGTTTTTATTGCATATATCGACGTTTCAGCGGATTAGAGCGGTTTTACGTGTATATCTTTCATCCGTAATATAAACGGTAAATCAACAACATTTTAGTTCATTCTAATGAAAACACATTGTTTTTTATCATTTGTATTGGAAACAACATTGTCATATGTCTTTTCTTGGATCTAAATAATACGAAACCTCGCTCTATGATTTGAAGTTAAAATCCTCAAATATGGTAAAATAGTGACTTTTTCACATTAATCATGTAGTTTGATATTACGTAAATATATTCATTTTTACCAATATTTCGATACTATTTCATGTAGTATCACGATATGTGATTTGGCCTTCAAATCTCAGAATGTCGCATAATATTGCATTTTAAGCAAGTTTTCTTGCATTTTGTTTCGTACGAAAAATCATCGAATTTAGCAATATTTTGACGTTTACCATCCCCTTTTCCTCTGTGTGATTTAAACAAAATATCATCGAATTAGGCAATATTTTGCCGTTTTTCCTTGTTTTTGTGAATTTTCAGTCCATGGGTATTAATTCAATATATATACGATAAAAATGATGCAAACACATAATTGATTAGATAATAACCTTAAATACTTCATTTTCAATCATCTATTTGTTTCTCGTTAAAATACTGGGTAAGATGTTGAAAAGGGGAGAAGTTCTGTTTTTATTGCATATATCGACGTTTCAGCCGGATTAGAGCGGTTTTACGTGTACATCTTCCATCGGTAATATAAACGGAAAATCAACAACATTTTATTTAATTCTAATGAAAACACATTGTTTTTTATCATTTGTATTGGAAACAACATTGTAATATGTCTTTTCTTAGATCTAAATAATACGAAACCTCGCTCTATGATTTGAAGTTAAATTCCTCATATATGGTAAAATAGTGACTTTTTTCACGTTTTTCATGTAGTTTGATAATACGTATATATATTCATTTTTATCAATATTTCGATACTATTTCATGTAGTATCACGATATGTGATTTGGCTTTCAAATCTCAGAATTTCGCATAATATTACATTTTAAGCAAATTTTCTTGCATTTTGTTTCGTACGAAAAATCATCGAATTTAGCAATATTTTGACGTTTATCATCCCCTTTTCCTTTATGTGATTTAAGCAAAATAACATGTAATTAGGCATTATTTTGCCGCTTTTCCTTGTATTTGTGAATTTTCAGTCTATGGGTATTAATTCATTATATATATGATAAAAATGATGCAAACACATAATTGATTAGATAATGACCTTAAATACTACATTTTCAATCATCTATTTGTTTCTCGTTAAAATACTGAGTAAGATATTGAAAAAGGGAGAAGTTCGGTTTTTATTGCATATATCGACGTTTCAGCGGATTAGAGCGGTTTTACGTGTACATCTTTCATCCGTAATATAAACGGTAAATCAACAACATTTTAGTTCATTCTAATGAAAACACATTGTTTTTTATCATTTGTATTGGAAACAACATTGTCATATGTCTTTTCTTGGATCTAAATAATACGAAACCTCGCTCTATGATTTGAAGTTAAAATCCTCAAATATGGTAAAATAGTGACTTTTTCACATTAATCATGTAGTTTGATATTACGTAAATATATTCATTTTTACCAATATTTCGATACTATTTCATGTAGTATCACGATATGTGATTTGGCCTTCAAATCTCAGAATGTCGCATAATATTGCATTTTAAGCAAGTTTTCTTGCATTTTGTTTCGTACGAAAAATCATCGAATTTAGCAATATTTTGACGTTTACCATCCCCTTTTCCTCTGTGTGATTTAAACAAAATATCATCGAATTAGGCAATATTTTGCCGTTTTTCCTTGTTTTTGTGAATTTTCAGTCCATGGGTATTAATTCAATATATATACGATAAAAATGATGCAAACACATAATTGATTAGATAATAACCTTAAATACTTCATTTTTAATCATCTATTTGTTTCTCGTTAAAATACTGAGTAAGATATTGAAAAGGGGAGAAGTTTGGTTTTTATTGCATATATCGACGTTTCAGCCGGATTAGAGCGGTTTTACGTGTACATCTTCCATCGTTAATATAATCGGAAAATCAAGAACATTATAGTTAATTCTAATGAAAACACATTGTTTTTTATCATTTGTATTGGAAACAACATTGTCATATGTCTTTTCTTGGATCTAAATAATACGAAACCTCGCTCTATGATTTGAAGGTAAAATCCTCAAATATGGTTATATAGTGACTTTTTTCACGTTTTTCATGTAGTTTGATATTACATAAATATATTCATTTTTACCAATATTTCGATACTATTTCATGTAGTATCACGATATGTGATTTGGCCTTCAAATCTCAGAATTTCGAATAATATTGCATTTTAGGCAAGTTTTCTTGCATTTTCTTTCGTACGAAAAATCATCGAATATAGCAATATTTTGACGTTTATCATCTCCTTTTCCTTCATGTGATTTAAACAAAATATCATCGAATTAGGCAATATTATGCTGTTTTCCACGTTTTTGTGAATTTTCAGTCCATATGTTTTAATTCATATATATACGATAAAAATGATGCAAACACATAATTGATTAGATAATAACCTTAAATACTTCATTTTCAATCATCTATTTGTTTCTCGTTAAAATACTGAGTAAGATATTGAAAAGGGGAGAAGTTCGGTTTTTATTGCATATATCGACGTTTCAGCCGGATTAGAGCGGTTTTACGTGTACATCTTCCATCGTTAATCTAAACGGAAAATCAAGAACATTATAGTTAATTCTAATGAAAACACATTGTTTTTTATCATTTGTATTGGAAACAACATTGTCATATGTCTTTTCTTGGATCTAAATAATACGAAACCTCGCTCTATTATTTGAAGGTAAAATCCTCAAATATGGTTATATAGTGACTTTTTTCACGTTTTTCATGTAGTTTGATATTACGTAAATATATTCATTTTTACCAATATTTCGATACTATTTCATGTAGTATCACGATATGTGATTTGGCCTTCAAATATCAGAATTTCGCATAATATTGCATTTTAAGCAAGTTTTCTTGCATTTTGCTTCGTACGAAAAATCATCGAATTTAGCAATATTTTAACGTTTATCATCTCCTTTTCCTTCATGTGATTTAAACAAAATATCATCGAATTAGGCAATATTTTGCCGTTTTCCACGTTTTTGTGAATTTTCCGTCCATGGGTATTAATTCATATATATATACGATAAAAATGATGCAAACACATAATTGATTAGATAATAACCTTAAATACTTCATTTTCAATCATCTATTTGTTTCTCGTTAAAATACTGAGTAAGATATTGAAAAGGGGAGAAGTTCGGTTTTTATTGCATATATCGACGTTTCAGCCGGATTAGAGCGGTTTTACGTGTACATCTTCCATCGTTAATATAAACGGAAAATCAAGAACATTATAGTTAATTCTAATGAAAACACATTGTTTTTTATCATTTGTATTGGAAACAACATTGTCATATGTCTTTTCTTGGATCTAAATAATACGAAACCTCGCTCTATGATTTGATGTTAAAATGCTCAAATATGGTTATATAGTGACTTTTTCACGTTTTTCATGTAGTTTGATATTACGTAAATATATTCATATTTACCAATATTTCGATACTATTTCATGTAATATTACGATATGTGATTTGGCCTTCAAATCTCAGAATTTCGCATAATATTGCATTTTAGGCAAGTTTTCTTGCATTTTGTTTCGTACGAAAAATCATCGAATATAGCAATATTTTGACGTTTATCATCTCCTTTTCCTTCATGTGATTTAAACAAAATATCATCGAATTAGGCAATATTATGCCGTTTTCCACGTTTTTGTGAATTTTCAGTCCATGGGTTTTAATTCATATATATACGATAAAAATGATGCAAACACACAATTGATTTGATAATAACCTTAAATACTTCATTTTCAATCATCTATTTGTTTCTCGTTAAAATACTGAGTAAGATATTGAAAAGGGGAGAAGTTCGGTTTTTATTGCATATATCGACGTTTCAGCCGGATTAGAGCGGTTTTACGTGTACATCTTCCATCGTTAATATAATCGGAAAATCAAGAACATTATAGTTAATTCTAATGAAAACACATTGTTTTTTATCATTTGTATTGGAAACAACCTTGTCATATGTCTTTTCTTGGATCTAAATAATACGAAACCTCGCTCTATGATTTGAAGGTAAAATCCTCAAATATGGTTATATAGTGACTTTTTTCACGTTTTTCATGTAGTTTGATATTACATAAATATATTCATTTATACCAATATTTCGATACTATTTCATATAGTATCACGATATGTGATTTGGCCTTCAAATCTCAGAATTTTGCATAATATTGCATTTTAGGCAAGTTTTCTTGCATTTTGTTTCTTACGAAAAATCATCGAATATAGCAATATTTTGACGTTTATCATCTCCTTTTCCTTCATGTGATTTAAACAAAATATCATCGAATTAGGCAATATTATGCCGTTTTCCACGTTTTTGTGAATTTTCAGTCCATGGGTTTTAATTCATATATATACGATAAAAATGATGCAAACACACAATTGATTTGATAATAACCTTAAATACTTCATTTTCAATCATCTATTTGTTTCTCGTTAAAATACTGAATAAGATATTGAAAAGGGGAGAAGTTCGGTTTTTATTGCATATATCGACGTTTCAGCCGGATTAGAGCGGTTTTACGTGTACATCTTCCCTCGTTAATATAAACGGAAAATCAAGAACATTATAGTTAATTCTAATGAAAACACATTGTTTTTTATCATTTGTATTGGAAACAACATTGTCATATGTCTTTTCTTGGAACTAAATAATACGAAACCTCGCTCTATGATTTGAAGTTAAAATCCTCAAATATTGTTATATAGTGACTTTTTTCACGTTTTTCATGTAGTTTGATATTACGTAAATACATTCATTTTTACCAATATTTCGATACTATTTCATGTAGTATTACGATATGTGATTTGGCCCTCAAATATCAGAATTTCGCATAATATTGCATTTTAGGCAAGTTTTCTTGCATTTTGTTTCGTACGAAAAATCATCGAATATGGCAATATTTTGACGTTTATCATCTCCTTTTCCTTCATGTGATTTAAAAAAAAATATCATCGAATTAGGCAATATTATGCCGTTTTCCACGTTTTTGTGAATTTTCAGTCCATGGGTTTTAATTCATATATATATACGATAAAAATGATGCAAACACACAATTGATTAGATAATAACCTTAAATACTTCATTTTCAATCATCTATTTGTTTCTCGTTAAAATACTGAGTAAGAAATTGAAAAGGGGAAAAGTTCGGTTTTTATTGCATATATCGACGTTTCAGCCGGATTAGAGCGGTTTTACGTGTACATCTTCCCTCGTTAATATAAACGGAAAATCAAGAACATTATAGTTAATTCTAATGAAAACACATTGTTTTTTATCATTTGTATTGGAAACAACATTGTCATATGTCTTTTCTTGAAACTAAATAATACGAAACCTCGCTCTATGATTTGAAGTTAAAATCCTCAAATATTGTTATATAGTGACTTTTTTCACGTTTTTCATGTAGTTTGATATTACGTAAATATATTCATTTTTACCAATATTTCGATACTATTTCATGTAGTATTACGATATGTGATTTGGCCCTCAAATATCAGAATTTCGCATAATATTGCATTTTAGGCAAGTTTTCTTGCATTTTGTTTCGTACGAAAAATCATCGAATATGGCAATATTTTGACGTTTATCATCTCCTTTTCCTTCATGTGATTTAAAAAAAAATATCATCGAATTAGGCAATATTATGCCGTTTTCCACGTTTTTGTGAATTTTCAGTCCATGGGTTTTAATTCATATATATATACGATAAAAATGATGCAAACACACAATTGATTAGATAATAACCTTAAATACTTCATTTTCAATCATCTATTTGTTTCTCGTTAAAATACTGAGTAAGAAATTGAAAAGGGGAAAAGTTCGGTTTTTATTGCATATATCGACGTTTCAGCCGGATTAGAGCGGTTTTACGTGTACATCTTCCATCGTTAATATAATCGGAAAATCAAGAACATTATAGTTAATTCTAATGAAAACACATTGTTTTTTTATCATTTGTATTGGAAACAACATTGTCATATGTCTTTTCTTGGATCTAAATAATACGAAACCTCGCTCTATGATTTGAAGGTAAAATCCTCAAATATGGTTATATAGTGACTTTTTTCACGTTTTTCATGTAGTTTGATATTACATAAATATATTCATTTTTACCAATATTTCGATACTATTTCATGTAGTATCACGATATGTGATTTGGCCTTCAAATCTCAGAATTTCGCATAATATTGCATTTTAGGCAAGTTTTCTTGCATTTTGTTTCTTACGAAAAATCATCGAATATAGCAATATTTTGACGTTTATCATCTCCTTTTCCTTCATGTGATTTAAACAAAATATCATCGAATTAGGCAATATTATGCCGTTTTCCACGTTTTTGTGAATTTTCAGTCCATGGGTTTTAATTCATATATATAAGATAAAAATGATGCAAACACACAATTGATTAGATAATAACCTTAAATACTTCATTTTCAATCATCTATTTGTTTCTCGTAAAATACTGAATAAGATATTGAAAAGGGGAGATGTTCGGTTTTTATTGCATATATCGACGTTTCAGCCGGATTAGAGCGGTTTTACGTGTACATCTTCCCTCGTTAATATAAACGGAAAATCAAGAACATTATAGTTAATTCTAATGAAAACACATTGTTTTTTATCATTTGTATTGGAAACAACATTGTCATATGTCTTTTCTTGGAACTAAATAATACGAAACCTCGCTCTATGATTTGAAGTTAAAATCCTCAAATATTGTTATATAGTGACTTTTTTCACGTTTTTCATGTAGTTTGATATTACGTAAATATATTCATTTTTACCAATATTTCGATACTATTTCATGTAGTATTACGATATGTGATTTGGCCCTCAAATATCAGAATTTCGCATAATATTGCATTTTAGGCAAGTTTTCTTGCATTTTGTTTCGTACGAAAAATCATCGAATATGGCAATATTTTGACGTTTATCATCTCCTTTTCCTTCATGTGATTTAAAAAAAAATATCATCGAATTAGGCAATATTATGCCGTTTTCCACGTTTTTGTGAATTTTCAGTCCATGGGTTTTAATTCATATATATATACGAGAAAAATGATGCAAACACAAAATTGATTAGATAATAACCTTAAATACTTCATTTTCAATCATCTATTTGTTTCTCGTTAAAATACTGAGTAAGAAATTGAAAAGGGGAAAAGTTCGGTTTTTATTGCATATATCGACGTTTCAGCCGGATTAGAGCGGTTTTACGTGTACATCTTCCATCGTTAATATAATCGGAAAATCAAGAACATTATAGTTAATTCTAATGAAAACACATTGTTTTTTTATCATTTGTATTGGAAACAACATTGTCATATGTCTTTTCTTGGATCTAAATAATACGAAACCTCGCTCTATGATTTGAAGGTAAAATCCTCAAATATGGTTATATAGTGACTTTTTTCACGTTTTTCATGTAGTTTGATATTACATAAATATATTCATTTTTACCAATATTTCGATACTATTTCATGTAGTATCACGATATGTGATTTGGCTTTCAAATCTCAGAATTTCGCATAATATTACATTTTAAGCAAATTTTCTTGCATTTTGTTTCGTACGAAAAATCATCGAATTTAGCAATATTTTGACGTTTATCATCCCCTTTTCCTTTATGTGATTTAAGCAAAATAACATGTAATTAGGCATTATTTTGCCGCTTTTCCTTGTATTTGTGAATTTCCAGTCTATGGGTATTAATTCATTATATATATGATAAAAATGATGCAAACACATAATTGATTAGATAATGACCTTAAATACTACATTTTCAATCATCTATTTGTTTCTCGTTAAAATACTGAGTAAGATATTGAAAAAGGGAGAAGTTCGGTTTTTATTGCATATATCGACGTTTCAGCGGATTAGAGCGGTTTTACGTGTACATCTTTCATCCGTAATATAAACGGTAAATCAACAACATTTTAGTTCATTCTAATGAAAACACATTGTTTTTTATCATTTGTATTGGAAACAACATTGTCATATGTCTTTTCTTGGATCTAAATAATACGAAACCTCGCTCTATGATTTGAAGTTAAAATCCTCAAATATGGTAAAATAGTGACTTTTTCACATTAATCATGTAGTTTGATATTACGTAAATATATTCATTTTTACCAATATTTCGATACTATTTCATGTAGTATCACGATATGTGATTTGGCCTTCAAATCTCAGAATGTCGCATAATATTGCATTTTAAGCAAGTTTTCTTGCATTTTGTTTCGTACGAAAAATCATCGAATTTAGCAATATTTTGACGTTTACCATCCCCTTTTCCTCTGTGTGATTTAAACTAAATATCATTGAATTAGGCAATATTTTGCCGTTTTTCCTTGTTTTTGTGAATTTTCAGTCCATGGGTATTAATTCAATATATATACGATAAAAATGATGCAAACACATAATTGATTAGATAATAACCTTAAATACTTCATTTTTATTCATCTATTTGTTTCTCGTTAAAATACTGAGTAAGATATTGAAAAGGGGAGAAGTTTGGTTTTTATTGCATATATCGACGTTTCAGCCGGATTAGAGCGGTTTTACGTGTACATCTTCCATCGTTAATATAATCGGAAAATCAAGAACATTATAGTTAATTCTAATGAAAACACATTGTTTTTTATCATTTGTATTGGAAACAACATTGTCATATGTCTTTTCTTGGATCTAAATAATACGAAACCTCGCTCTATGATTTGAAGGTAAAATCCTCAAATATGGTTATATAGTGACTTTTTTCACGTTTTTCATGTAGTTTGATATTACGTAAATATATTCATTTTTACCAATATTTCGATACTATTTCATGTAGTATCACGATATGTGATTTGGCCTTCAAATATCAGAATTTCGCATAATATTGCATTTTAAGCAAGTTTTCTTGCATTTTGCTTCGTACGAAAAATCATCGAATTTAGCAATATTTTAACGTTTATCATCTCCTTTTCCTTCATGTGATTTAAACAAAATATCATCGAATTAGGCAATATTTTGCCGTTTTCCACGTTTTTGTGAATTTTCCGTCCATGGGTATTAATTCATATATATATACGATAAAAATGATGCAAACACATAATTGATTAGATAATAACCTTAAATACTTCATTTTCAATCATCTATTTGTTTCTCGTTAAAATACTGAGTAAGATATTGAAAAGGGGAGAAGTTCGGTTTTTATTGCATATATCGACGTTTCAGCCGGATTAGAGCGGTTTTACGTGTACATCTTCCATCTTTAATATAAACGGAAAATCAAGAACATTATAGTTAATTCTAATGAAAACACATTGTTTTTTATCATTTGTATTGGAAACAACATTGTCATATGTCTTTTCTTGGATCTAAATAATACGAAACCTCGCTCTATGATTTGAAGTTAAAATCCTCAAATATTGTTATATAGTGACTTTTTTCACGTTTTTCATGTAGTTTGATATTACGTAAATATATTCATTTTTACCAATATTTCGATACTATTTCATGTAGTATTACGATATGTGATTTGGCCCTCAAATATCAGAATTTCGCATAATATTGCATTTTAGGCAAGTTTTCTTGCATTTTGTTTCGTACGAAAAATCATCGAATATGGCAATATTTTGACGTTTATCATCTCCTTTTCCTTCATGTGATTTAAAAAAAAATATCATCGAATTAGGCAATATTATGCCGTTTTTACGTTTTTGTGAATTTTCAGTCCATGGGTTTTAATTCATATATATATACGATAAAAATGATGCAAACACACAATTGATTAGATAATAACCTTAAATACTTCATTTTTAATCATCTATTTGTTTCTCGTTAAAATACTGAGTAAGAAATTGAAAAGGGGAAAAGTTCGGTTTTTATTGCATATATCGACGTTTCAGCCGGATTAGAGCGGTTTTACGTGTACATCTTCCATCGTTAATCTAAACGGAAAATCAAGAACATTATAGTTAATTCTAATGAAAACACATTGTTTTTTATCATTTGTATTGGAAACAACATTGTCATATGTCTTTTCTTGGATCTAAATAATACGAAACCTCGCTCTATGATTTGTAGGTAAAATCCTCAAATATGGTTATATAGTGACTTTTTTCACGTTTTTCATGTAGTTTGATATTACGTAAATATATTCATTTTTACCAATATTTCGATACTATTTCATGTAGTATCACGATATGTGATTTGGCCTTCAAATATCAGAATTTCGCATAATATTGCATTTTAAGCAAGTTTTCTTGCATTTTGCTTCGTACGAAAAATCATCGAATTTAGCAATATTTTAACGTTTATCATCTCCTTTTCCTTCATGTGATTTAAACAAAATATCATCGAATTAGGCAATATTTTGCCGTTTTCCACGTTTTTGTGAATTTTCCGTCCATGGGTATTAATTCATATATATATACGATAAAAATGATGCAAACACATAATTGATTAGATAATAACCTTAAATACTTCATTTTCAATCATCTATTTGTTTCTCGTTAAAATACTGAGTAAGATATTGAAAAGGGGAGAAGTTCGGTTTTTATTGCATATATCGACGTTTCAGCCGGATTAGAGCGGTTTTACGTGTACATCTTCCATCGTTAATATAAACGGAAAATCAAGAACATTATAGTTAATTCTAATGAAAACACATTGTTTTTTATCATTTGTATTGGAAACAACATTGTCATATGTCTTTTCTTGGATCTAAATAATACGAAACCTCGCTCTATGATTTGAAGTTAAAATGCTCAAATATGGTTATATAGTGACTTTTTCACGTTTTTCATGTAGTTTGATATTACGTAAATATATTCATATTTACCAATATTTCGATACTATTTCATGTAATATTACGATATGTGATTTGGCCTTCAAATCTCAGAATTTCGCATAATATTGCATTTTTGGCAAGTTTTCTTGCATTTTGTTTCGTACGAAAAATCATCGAATATAGCAATATTTTGACGTTTATCATCTCCTTTTCCTTCATGTGATTTAAACAAAATATCATCGAATTAGGCAATATTATGCCGTTTTCCACGTTTTTGTGAATTTTCAGTCCATGGGTTTTAATTCATATATATACGATAAAAATGATGCAAACACACAATTGATTTGATAATAACCTTAAATACTTCATTTTCAATCATCTATATGTTTCTCGTTAAAATACTGAGTAAGATATTGAAAAGGGGAGAAGTTCGGTTTTTATTGCATATATCGACGTTTCAGCCGGATTAGAGCGGTTTTACGTGTACATCTTCCATCGTTAATATAATCGGAAAATCAAGAACATTATAGTTAATTCTAATGAAAACACATTGTTTTTTATCATTTGTATTGGAAACAACCTTGTCATATGTCTTTTCTTGGATCTAAATAATACGAAACCTCGCTCTATGATTTGAAGGTAAAATCCTCAAATATGGTTATATAGTGACTTTTTTCACGTTTTTCATGTAGTTTGATATTACATAAATATATTCATTTATACCAATATTTCGATACTATTTCATATAGTATCACGATATGTGATTTGGCCTTCAAATCTCAGAATTTTGCATAATATTGCATTTTAGGCAAGTTTTCTTGCATTTTGTTTCTTACGAAAAATCATCGAATATAGCAATATTTTGACGTTTATCATCTCCTTTTCCTTCATGTGATTTAAACAAAATATCATCGAATTAGGCAATATTATGCCGTTTTCCACGTTTTTGTGAATTTTCAGTCCATGGGTTTTAATTCATATATATACGATAAAAATGATGCAAACACACAATTGATTAGATAATAACCTTAAATACTTCATTTTCAATCATCTATTTGTTTCTCGTTAAAATACTGAATAAGATATTGAAAAGGGGAGAAGTTCGGTTTTTATTGCATATATCGACGTTTCAGCCGGATTAGAGCGGTTTTACGTGTACATCTTCCCTCGTTAATATAAACGGAAAATCAAGAACATTATAGTTAATTCTAATGAAAACACATTGTTTTTTATCATTTGTATTGGAAACAACATTGTCATATGTCTTTTCTTGAAACTAAATAATACGAAACCTCGCTCTATGATTTGAAGTTAAAATCCTCAAATATTGTTATATAGTGACTTTTTTCACGTTTTTCATGTAGTTTGATATTACGTAAATATATTCATTTTTACCAATATTTCGATACTATTTCATGTAGTATTACGATATGTGATTTGGCCCTCAAATATCAGAATTTCGCATAATATTGCATTTTAGGCAAGTTTTCTTGCATTTTGTTTCGTACGAAAAATCATCGAATATGGCAATATTTTGACGTTTATCATCTCCTTTTCCTTCATGTGATTTAAAAAAAAATATCATCGAATTAGGCAATATTATGCCGTTTTCCACGTTTTTCTGAATTTTCAGTCCATGGGTTTTAATTCATATATATATACGATAAAAATGATGCAAACACACAATTGATTAGATAATAACCTTAAATACTTCATTTTCAATCATCTATTTGTTTCTCGTTAAAATACTGAGTAAGAAATTGAAAAGGGGAAAAGTTCGGTTTTTATTGCATATATCGACGTTTCAGCCGGATTAGAGCGGTTTTACGTGTACATCTTCCATCGTTAATATAATCGGAAAATCAAGAACATTATAGTTAATTCTAATGAAAACACATTGTTTTTTTATCATTTGTATTGGAAACAACATTGTCATATGTCTTTTCTTGGATCTAAATAATACGAAACCTCGCTCTATGATTTGAAGGTAAAATCCTCAAATATGGTTATATAGTGACTTTTTTCACGTTTTTCATGTAGTTTGATATTACATAAATATATTCATTTTTACCAATATTTCGATACTATTTCATGTAGTATCACGATATGTGATTTGGTCTTCAAATCTCAGAATTTCGCATAATATTGCATTTTAGGCAAGTTTTCTTGCATTTTGTTTCTTACGAAAAATCATCGTATATAGCAATATTTTGACGTTTATCATCTCCTTTTCCTTCATGTGATTTAAACAAAATATCATCGAATTAGGCAATATTATGCCGTTTTCCACGTTTTTGTGAATTTTCAGTCCATGGGTTTTAATTCATATATATACGATAAAAATGATGCAAACACACAATTGATTAGATAATAACCTTAAATACTTCATTTTCAATCATCTATTTGTTTCTCGTTAAAATACTGAATAAGATATTGAAAAGGGGAGAAGTTCGGTTTTTATTGCATATATCGACGTTTCAGCCGGATTAGAGCGGTTTTACGTGTACATCTTCCCTCGTTAATATAAACGGAAAATCAAGAACATTATAGTTAATTCTAATGAAAACACATTGTTTTTTATCATTTCTATTGGAAACAACATTGTCATATGTCTTTTCTTGGAACTAAATAATACGAAACCTCGCTCTATGATTTGAAGTTAAAATCCTCAAATATTGTTATATAGTGACTTTTTTCACGTTTTTCATGTAGTTTGATATTACGTAAATATATTCATTTTTACCAATATTTCGATACTATTTCATGTAGTATTACGATATGTGATTTGGCCCTCAAATATCAGAATTTCGCATAATATTGCATTTTAGGCAAGTTTTCTTGCATTTTGTTTCGTACGAAAAATCATCGAATATGGCAATATTTTGACGTTTATCATCTCCTTTTCCTTCATGTGATTTAAAAAAAAATATCATCGAATTAGGCAATATTATGCCGTTTTCCACGTTTTTGTGAATTTTCAGTCCATGGGTTTTAATTCATATATATATACGATAAAAATGATGCAAACACACAATTGATTAGATAATAACCTTAAATACTTCATTTTCAATCATCTATTTGTTTCTCGTTAAAATACTGAGTAAGAAATTGAAAAGGGGAAAAGTTCGGTTTTTATTGCATATATCGACGTTTCAACCGGATTAGAGCGGTTTTACGTGTACATCTTCCATCGTTAATATAATCGGAAAATCAAGAACATTATAGTTAATTCTAATGAAAACACATTGTTTTTTTATCATTTGTATTGGAAACAACATTGTCATATGTCTTTTCTTGGATCTAAATAATACGAAACCTCGCTCTATGATTTGAAGGTAAAATCCTCAAATATGGTTATATAGTGACTTTTTTCACGTTTTTCATGTAGTTTGATATTACATAAATATATTCATTTTTACCAATATTTCGATACTATTTCATGTAGTATCACGATATGTGATTTGGCCTTCAAATCTCAGAATTTCGCATAATATTGCATTTTAGGCAAGTTTTCTTGCATTTTCTTTCGTACGAAAAATCATCGAATTTAGCAATATTTTGACGTTTATCATCCCCTTTTCCTCTGTGTGATTTAAACAAAATATCATCGAATTAGGCAATATTTTGCCGTTTTTCCTTGTTTTTGTGAATTTTCAGTCCATGGGTATTAATTCAATATATATACGATAAAAATGATGCAAACACATAATTGATTAGATAATAACCTTAAATACTTCATTTTCAATCATCTATTTGTTTCTCGTTAAAATACTGGGTAAGATATTGAAAAGGGGAGAAGTTCTGTTTTTATTGCATATATCGACGTTTCAGCCGGATTAGAGCGGTTTTATGTGTACATCTTCCATCGGTAATATAAACGGAAAATCAACAACATTTTATTTAATTCTAATGAAAACACATTGTTTTTTATCATTTGTATTGGAAACAACATTGTAATATGTCTTTTCTTAGATCTAAATAATACGAAACCTCGCTCTATGATTTGAAGTTAAAATCCTCATATATGGTAAAATAGTGACTTTTTTCACGTTTTTCATGTAGTTTGATAATACGTAAATATATTCATTTTTACCAATATTTCGATACTATTTCATGTAGTATCACGATATGTGATTTGGCTTTCAAATCTCAGAATTTCGCATAATATTGCATTTTAAGCAAGTTTTCTTGCATTTTGTTTCGTACGAAAAATCATCGAATTTAGCAATATTTTGACGTTTATCATCCCCTTTTCCTTTATGTGATTTAAGCAAAATAACATGTAATTAGGCATTATTTTGCCGCTTTTCCTTGTATTTGTGAATTTTCAGTCTATGGGTATTAATTCATTATATATATGATAAAAATGATGCAAACACATAATTGATTAGATAATGACCTTAAATACTACATTTTCAATCATCTATTTGTTTCTCGTTAAAATACTGAGTAAGATATTGAAAAAGGGAGAAGTTCGGTTTTTATTGCATATATCGACGTTTCAGCGGATTAGAGCGGTTTTACGTGTACATCTTCCATCGGTAATATAAACGGAAAATCAACAACATTTTATTTAATTCTAATGAAAACACATTGTTTTTTTATCATTTGTATTGGAAACAACATTGTCATATGTCTTTTCTTGGATCTAAATAATACGAAACCTCGCTCTATGATTTGAAGTTAAAATCCTCAAATATGGTAAAATAGTGACTTTTTCACATTAATCATGTAGTTTGATATTACGTAAATATATTCATTTTTACCAATATTTCGATACTATTTCATGTAGTATCACGATATGTGATTTGGCCTTCAAATCTCAGAATGTCGCATAATATTGCATTTTAAGCAAGTTTTCTTGCATTTTGTTTCGTACGAAAAATCATCGAATTTAGCAATATTTTGACGTTTACCATCCCCTTTTCCTCTGTGTGATTTAAACAAAATATCATCGAATTAGGCAATATTTTGCCGTTTTTCCTTGTTTTTGTGAATTTTCAGTCCATGGGTATTAATTCAATATATATACGATAAAAATGATGCAAACACATAATTGATTAGATAATAACCTTAAATACTTCATTTTCTATCATCTATTTGTTTCTCGTTAAAATACTGGGTAAGATATTGAAAGGGGGAGAAGTTCTGTTTTTATTGCATATATCGACGTTTCAGCCGGATTAGAGCGGTTTTACGTGTACATCTTCCATCGGTAATATAAACGGAAAATCAACAACATTTTATTTAATTCTAATGAAAACACATTGTTTTTTATCATTTGTATTGGAAACAACATTGTCATATGTCTTTTCTTGGATCTAAATGATACGAAACCTCGCTCTATGATTTGAAGTTAAAATCCTCAAATATGGTAAAATAGTGACTTTTTCACGTTAATCATGTAGTTTGATATTACGTAAATATATTCATTTTTACCAATATTTCGATACTATTTCATGTAGTATCACGATATGTGATTTGGCCTTCAAATCTCAGAATGTCGCATAATATTGCATTTTAGGCAAGTTTTCTTGCATTTTGTTTCGTACGAAAAATCATCGAATTTAGCAATATTTTGACGTTTATCATCCCCTTTTCCTCTGTGTGATTTAAACAAAATATAATCGAATAATGCAATATTTTGCCGTTTTTCCACGTTTTTTTGAATTTTCAGTTTATGGGTTTTCATTATATATACAATAAAAATGATGCAAACACATAATTGATTAGATAATAACCTTAAATACTTCATTTTCAACCATCTATTTGTTTCTCGTTAAAATACTGAGTAAGATATTGAAAAGGGGAGAAGTTCGGTTTTTATTGCATATATCGACGTTTCAGCCGGAATAGAGCGGTTTTACGTGTACATCTTCCATCGGTAATATAAACGGAAAATCAACAACATTTTAGTTAATTCTAATGAAAACACATTGTTTTTTATCATTTGTATTGGAAACAACATTGTTATATGTCTTTTCTTGGATCTAAATAATACGAAACCTCGCTCTATGATTTGAAGTGAAAATCCTCATATATGGTAAAATAGTGACTTTTTTCACGTTTTTCATGTCGCTTGATAATACGTAAATATATTCATTTTTACCAATATTTCGATACTATTTCATGTAGTATCACGATATGTGATTTGGCTTTCAAATCTCAGAATTTCGCATAATATTGCATTTTAAGCAAGTTTTCTTGAATTTTGTTTCGTACGAAAAATCATCGAATTTAGCAATATTTTGACGTTTATCATCCCATTTTCCTTTATGTGATTTAAGCAAAATAACATGGAATTAGGCATTATTTTGCCGCTTTTCCTT
Source organism: Procambarus clarkii (assembly GCF_040958095.1). NCBI lineage: Eukaryota > Metazoa > Arthropoda > Malacostraca > Decapoda > Cambaridae > Procambarus > Procambarus clarkii. Next base: position 80,614 of record NW_027189570.1, on the reverse strand, counting down.
GTATTTGTGAATTTTCAGTCTATGGGTATTAATTCATTATATATATGATAAAAATGATGCAAACACATAATTGATTAGATAATGACCTTAAATACTACATTTTCAATCATCTATTTGTTTCTCGTTAAAATACTGAGTAAGATATTGAAAATGGGAGAAGTTCGGTTTTTATTGCATATATCGACGTTTCAGCGGATTAGAGCGGTTTTACGTGTACATCTTTCATCCGTAATATAAACGGTAAATCAACAACATTTTAGTTCATTCTAATGAAAACACATTGTTTTTTATCATTTGTATTGGAAACAACATTGTCATATGTCTTTTCTTGGATCTAAATAATACGAAACCTCGCTCTATGATTTGAAGTTAAAATCCTCAAATATGGTAAATTAGTGACTTTTTCACATTAATCATGTAGTTTGATATTACGTAAATATATTCATTTTTACCAATATTTCGATACTATTTCATGTAGTATCACGATATGTGATTTGGCCTTCAAATCTCAGAATGTCGCATAATATTGCATTTTAAGCAAGTTTTCTTGCATTTTGTTTCGTACGAAAAATCATCGAATTTAGCAATATTTTGACGTTTACCATCCCCTTTTCCTCTGTGTGATTTAAACAAAATATCATCGAATTAGGCGATATTTTGCCGTTTTTCCTTGTTTTTGTGAATTTTCAGTCCATGGGTATTAATTCAATATATATACGATAAAAATGATGCAAACACATAATTGATTAGATAATAACCTTAAATACTTCATTTTCAATCATCTATTTGTTTCTCGTTAAAATACTGGGTAAGATATTGAAAAGGGGAGAAGTTCTGTTTTTATTGCATTTATCGACGTTTCAGCCGGATTAGAGCGGTTTTACGTGTACATCTTCCATCGGTAATATAAACGGAAAATCAACAACATTTTATTTAATTCTAATGAAAACACATTGTTTTTTTATCATTTGTATTGGAAACAACATTGTCATATGTCTTTTCTTGGATCTAAATAATACGAAACCTCGCTCTATGATTTGAAGTTAAAATCCTCAAATATGGTAAAATAGTGACTTTTTCACATTAATCATGTAGTTTGATATTACGTAAATATATTCATTTTTACCAATATTTCGATACTATTTCATGTAGTATCACGATATGTGATTTGGCCTTCAAATCTCAGAATGTCGCATAATATTGCATTTTAAGCAAGTTTTCTTGCATTTTGTTTCGTACGAAAAATCATCGAATTTAGCAATATTTTGACGTTTACCATCCCCTTTTCCTCTGTGTGATTTAAACAAAATATCATCGAATTAGGCAATATTTTGCCGTTTTTCCTTGTTTTTGTGAATTTTCAGTCCATGGGTATTAATTCAATATATATACGATAAAAATGATGCAAACACATAATTGATTAGATAATAACCTTAAATACTTCATTTTCAATCATCTATTTGTTTCTCGTTAAAATACTGGGTAAGATATTGAAAGGGGGAGAAGTTCTGTTTTTATTGCATATATCGACGTTTCAGCCGGATTAGAGCGGTTTTACGTGTACATCTTCCATCGGTAATATAAACGGAAAATCAACAACATTTTATTTAATTCTAATGAAAACACATTGTTTTTTATCATTTGTATTGGAAACAACATTGTCATATGTCTTTTCTTGGATCTAAATGATACGAAACCTCGCTCTATGATTTGAAGTTAAAATCCTCAAATATGGTAAAATAGTGACTTTTTCACGTTAATCATGTAGTTTGATATTACGTAAATATATTCATTTTTACCAATATTTCGATACTATTTCATGTAGTATCACGATATGTGATTTGGCCTTCAAATCTCAGAATGTCGCATAATATTGCATTTTAGGCAAGTTTTCTTGCATTTTGTTTCGTACGAAAAATCATCGAATTTAGCAATATTTTGACGTTTATCATCCCCTTTTCCTCTGTGTGATTTAAACAAAATATAATCGAATAATGCAATATTTTGCCGTTTTTCCACGTTTTTTTGAATTTTCAGTTTATGGGTTTTCATTATATATACAATAAAAATGATGCAAACACATAATTGATTAGATAATAACCATAAATACTTCATTTTCAACCATCTATTTGTTTCTCGTTAAAATACTGAGTAAGATATTGAAAAGGGGAGAAGTTCGGTTTTTATTGCATATATCGACGTTTCAGCCGGAATAGAGCGGTTTTACGTGTACATCTTCCATCGGTAATATAAACGGAAAATCAACAACATTTTAGTTAATTCTAATGAAAACACATTGTTTTTTATCATTTGTATTGGAAACAACATTGTTATATGTCTTTTCTTGGATCTAAATAATACGAAACCTCGCTCTATGATTTGAAGTGAAAATCCTCATATATGGTAAAATAGTGACTTTTTTCACGTTTTTCATGTCGCTTGATAATACGTAAATATATTCATTTTTACCAATATTTCGATACTATTTCATGTAGTATCACGATATGTGATTTGGCTTTCAAATCTCAGAATTTCGCATAATATTGCATTTTAAGCAAGTTTTCTTGAATTTTGTTTCGTACGAAAAATCATCGAATTTAGCAATATTTTGACGTTTATCATCCCATTTTCCTTTATGTGATTTAAGCAAAATAACATGGAATTAGGCATTATTTTGCCGCTTTTCCTTGTATTTGTGAATTTTCAGTCTATGGGTATTAATTCATTATATATATGATAAAAATGATGCAAACACATAATTGATTAGATAATGACCTTAAATACTACATTTTCAATCATCTATTTGTTTCTCGTTAAAATACTGAGTAAGATATTGAAAAAGGGAGAAGTTCGGTTTTTATTGCATATATCGACGTTTCAGCGGATTAGAGCGGTTTTACGTGTACATCTTTCATCCGTAATATAAACGGTAAATCAACAACATTTTAGTTCATTCTAATGAAAACACATTGTTTTTTATCATTTGTATTGGAAACAACATTGTCATATGTCTTTTCTTGGATCTAAATAATACGAAACCTCGCTCTATGATTTGAAGTTAAAATCCTCAAATATGGTAAATTAGTGACTTTTTCACATTAATCATGTAGTTTGATATTACGTAAATATATTCATTTTTACCAATATTTCGATACTATTTCATGTAGTATCACGATATGTGATTTGGCCTTCAAATCTCAGAATGTCGCATAATATTGCATTTTAAGCAAGTTTTCTTGCATTTTGTTTCGTACGAAAAATCATCGAATTTAGCAATATTTTGACGTTTACCATCCCCTTTTCCTCTGTGTGATTTAAACAAAATATCATCGAATTAGGCAATATTTTGCCGTTTTTCCTTGTTTTTGTGAATTTTCAGTCCATGGGTATTTATTCAATATATATACGATAAAAATGATGCAAACACATAATTGATTAGATAATAACCTTAAATACTTCATTTTCAATCATCTATTTGTTTCTCGTTAAAATACTGGGTAAGATATTGAAAAGGGGAGAAGTTCTGTTTTTATTGCATTTATCGACGTTTCAGCCGGATTCGAGCGGTTTTACGTGTACATCTTCCATCGGTAATATAAACGGAAAATCAACAACATTTTATTTAATTCTAATGAAAACACATTGTTTTTTTATCATTTGTATTGGAAACAACATTGTCATATGTCTTTTCTTGGATCTAAATAATACGAAACCTCGCTCTATGATTTGAAGTTAAAATCCTCAAATATGGTAAAATAGTGACTTTTTCACATTAATCATGTAGTTTGATATTACGTAAATATATTCATTTTTACCAATATTTCGATACTATTTCATGTAGTATCACGATATGTGATTTGACCTTCAAATCTCAGAATGTCGCATAATATTGCATTTTAAGCAAGTTTTCTTGCATTTTGTTTCGTACGAAAAATCATCGAATTTAGCAATATTTTGACGTTTACCATCCCCTTTTCCTCTGTGTGATTTAAACAAAATATCATCGAATTAGGCAATATTTTGCCGTTTTTCCTTGTTTTTGTGAATTTTCAGTCCATGGGTATTAATTCAATATATATACGATAAAAATGATGCAAACACATAATTGATTAGATAATAACCTTAAATACTTCATTTTCAATCATCTATTTGTTTCTCGTTAAAATACTGGGTAAGATATTGAAAAGGGGAGAAGTTCTGTTTTTATTGCATTTATCGACGTTTCAGCCGGATTAGAGCGGTTTTACGTGTACATCTTCCATCGGTAATATAAACGGAAAATCAACAACATTTTATTTAATTCTAATGAAAACACATTGTTTTTTTATCATTTGTATTGGAAACAACATTGTCATATGTCTTTTCTTGGATCTAAATAATACGAAACCTCGGTCTATGATTTGAAGTTAAAATCCTCAAATATGGTAAAATAGTGACTTTTTCACATTAATCATGTAGTTTGATATTACGTAAATATATTCATTTTTACCAATATTTCGATACTATTTCATGTAGTATCACAATATGTGATTTGGCCTTCAAATCTCAGAATGTCGCATAATATTGCATTTTAAGCAAGTTTTCTTGCATTTTGTTTCGTACGAAAAATCATCGAATTTAGCAATATTTTTACGTTTACCATCCCCTTTTCCTCTGTGTGATTTAAACAAAATATCATCGAATTAGGCAATATTTTGCCGTTTTTCCTTGTTTTTGTGAATTTTCAGTCCATGGGTATTAATTCAATATATATACGATAAAAATGATGCAAACACATAATTGATTAGATAATAACCTTAAATACTTCATTTTCAATCATCTATTTGTTTCTCGTTAAAATACTGGGTAAGATATTGAAAGGGGGAGAAGTTCTGTTTTTATTGCATATATCGACGTTTCAGCCGGATTAGAGCGGTTTTACGTGTACATCTTCCATCGGGAATATAAACGGAAAATCAACAACATTTTATTTAATTCTAATGAAAACACATTGTTTTTTATCATTTGTATTGGAAACAACATTGTCATATGTCTTTTCTTGGATCTAAATGATACGAAACCTCGCTCTATGATTTGAAGTTAAAATCCTCAAATATGGTAAAATAGTGACTTTTTCACGTTAATCATGTAGTTTGATATTACGTAAATATATTCATTTTTACCAATATTTCGATACTATTTCATGTAGTATCACGATATGTGATTTGGCCTTCAAATCTCAGAATGTCGCATAATATTGCATTTTAGGCAAGTTTTCTTGCATTTTGTTTCGTACGAAAAATCATCGAATTTAGCAATATTTTGACGTTTATCATCCCCTTTTCCTCTGTGTGATTTAAACAAAATATAATCGAATAATGCAATATTTTGCCGTTTTTCCACGTTTTTTTGAATTTTCAGTTTATGGGTTTTCATTATATATACAATAAAAATGATGCAAACACATAATTGATTAGATAATAACCTTAAATACTTCATTTTCAACCATCTATTTGTTTCTCGTTAAAATACTGAGTAAGATATTGAAAAGGGGAGAAGTTCGGTTTTTATTGCATATATCGACGTTTCAGCCGGAATAGAGCGGTTTTACGTGTACATCTTCCATCGGTAATATAAACGGAAAATCAACAACATTTTAGTTAATTCTAATGAAAACACATTGTTTTTTATCATTTGTATTGGAAACAACATTGTTATATGTCTTTTCTTGGATCTAAATAATACGAAACCTCGCTCTATGATTTGAAGTGAAAATCCTCATATATGGTAAAATAGTGACTTTTTTCACGTTTTTCATGTCGCTTGATAATACGTAAATATATTCATTTTTACCAATATTTCGATACTATTTCATGTAGTATCACAATATGTGATTTGGCTTACAAATCTCAGAATTTCGCATAATATTGCATTTTAAGCAAGTTTTCTTGCATTTTGTTTCGTACGAAAAATCATCGAATTTAGCAATATTTTGACGTTTATCATCCCCTTTTCCTTTATGTGATTTAAGCAAAATAACATGGAATTAGGCATTATTTTGCCGCTTTTCCTTGTATTTGTGAATTTTCAGTCTATGGGTATTAATTCATTATATATATGATAAAAATGATGCAAACACATAATTGATTAGATAATGACCTTAAATACTACATTTTCAATCATCTATTTGTTTCTCGTTAAAATACTGAGTAAGATATTGAAAAAGGGAGAAGTTCGGTTTTTATTGCATATATCGACGTTTCAGCGGATTAGAGCGGTTTTACGTGTACATCTTTCATCCGTAATATAAACGGTAAATCAACAACATTTTAGTTCATTCTAATGAAAACACATTGTTTTTTATCATTTGTATTGGAAACAACATTGTCATATGTCTTTTCTTGGATCTAAATAATACGAAACCTCGCTCTATGATTTGAAGTTAAAATCCTCAAATATGGTAAAATAGTGACTTTTTCACATTAATCATGTAGTTTGATATTACGTAAATATATTCATTTTTACCAATATTTCGATACTATTTCATGTAGTATCACGATATGTGATTTGGCCTTCAAATCTCAGAATGTCGCATAATATTGCATTTTAAGCAAGTTTTCTTGCATTTTGTTTCGTACGAAAAATCATCGAATTTAGCAATATTTTGACGTTTACCATCCCCTTTTCCTCTGTGTGATTTAAACAAAATATCATCGAATTAGGCAATATTTTGCCGTTTATCCTTGTTTTTGTGAATTTTCAGTCCATGGGTATTAATTCAATATATATACGATAAAAATGATGCAAACACATAATTGATTAGATAATAACCTTAAATACTTCATTTTCAATCATCTATTTGTTTCTCGTTAAAATACTGGGTAAGATATTGAAAAGGGGAGAAGTTCTGTTTTTATTGCATATATCGACGTTTCAGCCGGATTAGAGCGGTTTTACGTGTACATCTTCCATCGGTAATATAAACGGAAAATCAACAACATTTTATTTAATTCTAATGAAAACACATTGTTTTTTATCATTTGTATTGGAAACAACATTGTCATATGTCTTTTCTTGGATCTAAATGATACGAAACCTCGCTCTATGATTTGAAGTTAAAATCCTCAAATATGGTAAAATAGTGACTTTTTCACGTTAATCATGTAGTTTGATATTACGTAAATATATTCATTTTTACCAATATTTCGATACTATTTCATGTAGTATCACGATATGTGATTTGGCCTTCAAATCTCAGAATGTCGCATAATATTGCATTTTAGGCAAGTTTTCTTGCATTTTGTTTCGTACGAAAAATCATCGAATTTAGCAATATTTTGACGTTTATCATCCCCTTTTCCTCTGTGTGATTTAAACAAAATATAATCGAATAATGCAATATTTTGCCGTTTTTCCACGTTTTTTTGAATTTTCAGTTTATGGGTTTTCATTATATATACAATAAAAATGATGCAAACACATAATTGATTAGATAATAACCTTAAATACTTCATTTTCAACCATCTATTTGTTTCTCGTTAAAATACTGAGTAAGATATTGAAAAGGGGAGAAGTTCGGTTTTTATTGCATATATCGACGTTTCAGCCGGAATAGAGCGGTTTTACGTGTACATCTTCCATCGGTAATATAAACGGAAAATCAACAACATTTTAGTTAATTCTAATGAAAACACATTGTTTTTTATCATTTGTATTGGAAACAACATTGTTATATGTCTTTTCTTGGATCTAAATAATACGAAACCTCGCTCTATGATTTGAAGTGAAAATCCTCATATATGGTAAAATAGTGACTTTTTTCACGTTTTTCATGTCGCTTGATAATACGTAAATATATTCATTTTTACCAATATTTCGATACTATTTCATGTAGTATCACGATATGTGATTTGGCCTTCAAATCTCAGAATGTCGCATAATATTGCATTTTAAGCAAGTTTTCTTGCATTTTGTTTCGTACGAAAAATCATCGAATTTAGCAATATTTTGACGTTTACCATCCCCTTTTCCTCTGTGTGATTTAAACAAAATATCATCGAATTAGGCAATATTTTGCCGTTTTTCCTTGTTTTTGTGAATTTTCAGTCCATGGGTATTAATTCAATATATATACGATAAAAATGATGCAAACACATAATTGATTAGATAATAACCTTAAATACTTCATTTTCAATCATCTATTTGTTTCTCGTTAAAATACTGGGTAAGATATTGAAAAGGGGAGAAGTTCTGTTTTTATTGCATATATCGACGTTTCAGCCGGATTAGAGCGGTTTTACGTGTACATCTTCCATCGGTAATATAAACGGAAAATCAACAACAATTTATTTAATTCTAATGAAAACACATTGTTTTTTATCATTTGTATTGGAAACAACATTGTCATATGTCTTTTCTTGGATCTAAATGATACGAAACCTCGCTCTATGATTTGAAGTTAAAATCCTCAAATATGGTAAAATAGTGACTTTTTCACGTTAATCATGTAGTTTGATATTACGTAAATATATTCATTTTTACCAATATTTCGATACTATTTCATGTAGTATCACGATATGTGATTTGGCCTTCAAATCTCAGAATGTCGCATAATATTGCATTTTAGGCAAGTTTTCTTGCATTTTGTTTCGTACGAAAAATCATCGAATTTAGCAATATTTTGACGTTTATCATCCCCTTTTCCTCTGTGTGATTTAAACAAAATATAATCGAATAATGCAATATTTTGCCGTTTTTCCACGTTTTTTTGAATTTTCAGTTTATGGGTTTTCATTATATATACAATAAAAATGATGCAAACACATAATTGATTAGATAATAACCTTAAATACTTCATTTTCAACCATCTATTTGTTTCTCGTTAAAATACTGAGTAAGATATTGAAAAGGGGAGAAGTTCGGTTTTTATTGCATATATCGACGTTTCAGCCGGAATAGAGCGGTTTTACGTGTACATCTTCCATCGGTAATATAAACGGAAAATCAACAACATTTTAGTTAATTCTAATGAAAACACATTGTTTTTTATCATTTGTATTGGAAACAACATTGTTATATGTCTTTTCTTGGATCTAAATAATACGAAACCTCGCTCTATGATTTGAAGTGAAAATCCTCATATATGGTAAAATAGTGACTTTTTTCACGTTTTTCATGTCGCTTGATAATACGTAAATATATTCATTTTTACCAATATTTCGATACTATTTCATGTAGTATCACGATATGTGATTTCGCTTTCAAATCTCAGAATTTCGCATAATATTGCATTTTAAGCAAGTTTTCTTGAATTTTGTTTCGTACGAAAAATCATCGAATTTAGCAATATTTTGACGTTTATCATCCCATTTTCCTTTATGTGATTTAAGCAAAATAACATGGAATTAGGCATTATTTTGCCGCTTTTCCTTGTATTTGTGAATTTTCAGTCTATGGGTATTAATTCATTATATATATGATAAAAATGATGCAAACACATAATTGATTAGATAATGACCTTAAATACTACATTTTCAATCATCTATTTGTTTCTCGTTAAAATACTGAGTAAGATATTGAAAAAGGGAGAAGTTCGGTTTTTATTGCATATATCGACGTTTCAGCGGATTAGAGCGGTTTTACGTGTACATCTTTCATCCGTAATATAAACGGTAAATCAACAACATTTTAGTTCATTCTAATGAAAACACATTGTTTTTTATCATTTGTATTGGAAACAACATTGTCATATGTCTTTTCTTGGATCTAAATAATACGAAACCTCGCTCTATGATTTGAAGTTAAAATCCTCAAATATGGTAAATTAGTGACTTTTTCACATTAATCATGTAGTTTGATATTACGTAAATATATTCATTTTTACCAATATTTCGATACTATTTCATGTAGTATCACGATATGTGATTTGGCCTTCAAATCTCAGAATGTCGCATAATATTGCATTTTAAGCAAGTTTTCTTGCATTTTGTTTCGTACGAAAAATCATCGAATTTAGCAATATTTTGACGTTTACCATCCCCTTTTCCTCTGTGTGATTTAAACAAAATATCATCGAATTAGGCAATATTTTGCCGTTTTTCCTTGTTTTTGTGAATTTTCAGTCCATGGGTATTTATTCAATATATATACGATAAAAATGATGCAAACACATAATTGATTAGATAATAACCTTAAATACTTCATTTTCAATCATCTATTTGTTTCTCGTTAAAATACTGGGTAAGATATTGAAAAGGGGAGAAGTTCTGTTTTTATTGCATTTATCGACGTTTCAGCCGGATTAGAGCGGTTTTACGTGTACATCTTCCATCGGTAATATAAACGGAAAATCAACAACATTTTATTTAATTCTAATGAAAACACATTGTTTTTTTATCATTTGTATTGGAAACAACATTGTCATATGTCTTTTCTTGGATCTAAATAATACGAAACCTCGCTCTATGATTTGAAGTTAAAATCCTCAAATATGGTAAAATAGTGACTTTTTCACATTAATCATGTAGTTTGATATTACGTAAATATATTCATTTTTACCAATATTTCGATACTATTTCATGTAGTATCACGATATGTGATTTGGCCTTCAAATCTCAGAATGTCGCATAATATTGCATTTTAAGCAAGTTTTCTTGCATTTTGTTTCGTACGAAAAATCATCGAATTTAGCAATATTTTGACGTTTACCATCCCCTTTTCCTCTGTGTGATTTAAACAAAATATCATCGAATTAGGCAATATTTTGCCGTTTTTCCTTGTTTTTGTGAATTTTCAGTCCATGGGTATTAATTCAATATATATACGATAAAAATGATGCAAACACATAATTGATTAGATAATAACCTTAAATACTTCATTTTCAATCATCTATTTGTTTCTCGTTAAAATACTGGGTAAGATATTGAAAAGGGGAGAAGTTCTGTTTTTATTGCATTTATCGACGTTTCAGCCGGATTAGAGCGGTTTTACGTGTACATCTTCCATCGGTAATATAAACGGAAAATCAACAACATTTTATTTAATTCTAATGAAAACACATTGTTTTTTTATCATTTGTATTGGAAACAACATTGTCATATGTCTTTTCTTGGATCTAAATAATACGAAACCTCGGTCTATGATTTGAAGTTAAAATCCTCAAATATGGTAAAATAGTGACTTTTTCACATTAATCATGTAGTTTGATATTACGTAAATATATTCATTTTTACCAATATTTCGATACTATTTCATGTAGTATCACAATATGTGATTTGGCCTTCAAATCTCAGAATGTCGCATAATATTGCATTTTAAGCAAGTTTTCTTGCATTTTGTTTCGTACGAAAAATCATCGAATTTAGCAATATTTTTACGTTTACCATCCCCTTTTCCTCTGTGTGATTTAAACAAAATATCATCGAATTAGGCAATATTTTGCCGTTTTTCCTTGTTTTTGTGAATTTTCAGTCCATGGGTATTAATTCAATATATATACGATAAAAATGATGCAAACACATAATTGATTAGATAATAACCTTAAATACTTCATTTTCAATCATCTATTTGTTTCTCGTTAAAATACTGGGTAAGATATTGAAAGGGGGAGAAGTTCTGTTTTTATTGCATATATCGACGTTTCAGCCGGATTAGAGCGGTTTTACGTGTACATCTTCCATCGGGAATATAAACGGAAAATCAACAACATTTTATTTAATTCTAATGAAAACACATTGTTTTTTATCATTTGTATTGGAAACAACATTGTCATATGTCTTTTCTTGGATCTAAATGATACGAAACCTCGCTCTATGATTTGAAGTTAAAATCCTCAAATATGGTAAAATAGTGACTTTTTCACGTTAATCATGTAGTTTGATATTACGTAAATATATTCATTTTTACCAATATTTCGATACTATTTCATGTAGTATCACGATATGTGATTTGGCCTTCAAATCTCAGAATGTCGCATAATATTGCATTTTAGGCAAGTTTTCTTGCATTTTGTTTCGTACGAAAAATCATCGAATTTAGCAATATTTTGACGTTTATCATCCCCTTTTCCTCTGTGTGATTTAAACAAAATATAATCGAATAATGCAATATTTTGCCGTTTTTCCACGTTTTTTTGAATTTTCAGTTTATGGGTTTTCATTATATATACAATAAAAATGATGCAAACACATAATTGATTAGATAATAACCTTAAATACTTCATTTTCAACCATCTATTTGTTTCTCGTTAAAATACTGAGTAAGATATTGAAAAGGGGAGAAGTTCGGTTTTTATTGCATATATCGACGTTTCAGCCGGAATAGAGCGGTTTTACGTGTACATCTTCCATCGGTAATATAAACGGAAAATCAACAACATTTTAGTTAATTCTAATGAAAACACATTGTTTTTTATCATTTGTATTGGAAACAACATTGTTATATGTCTTTTCTTGGATCTAAATAATACGAAACCTCGCTCTATGATTTGAAGTGAAAATCCTCATATATGGTAAAATAGTGACTTTTTTCACGTTTTTCATGTCGCTTGATAATACGTAAATATATTCATTTTTACCAATATTTCGATACTATTTCATGTAGTATCACGATATGTGATTTGGCCTTCAAATCTCAGAATGTCGCATAATATTGCATTTTAAGCAAGTTTTCTTGCATTTTGTTTCGTACGAAAAATCATCGAATTTAGCAATATTTTGACGTTTACCATCCCCTTTTCCTCTGTGTGATTTAAACAAAATATCATCGAATTAGGCAAAATTTTGCCGTTTTTCCTTGTTTTTGTGAATTTTCAGTCCATGGGTATTAATTCAATATATATATGATAAAAATGATGCAAACACATAATTGATTAGATAATAACCTTAAATACTTCATTTTCAATCATCTATTTGTTTCTCGTTAAAATACTGGGTAAGATATTGAAAAGGGGAGAAGTTCTGTTTTTATTGCATATATCGACGTTTCAGCCGGATTAGAGCGGTTTTACGTGTACATCTTCCATCGGTAATATAAACGGAAAATCAACAACAATTTATTTAATTCTAATGAAAACACATTGTTTTTTATCATTTGTATTGGAAACAACATTGTCATATGTCTTTTCTTGGATCTAAATGATACGAAACCTCACTCTATGATTTGAAGTTAAAATCCTCAAATATGGTAAAATAGTGACTTTTTCACGTTAATCATGTAGTTTGATATTACGTAAATATATTCATTTTTACCAATATTTCGATACTATTTCATGTAGTATCACGATATGTGATTTGGCCTTCAAATCTCAGAATGTCGCATAATATTGCATTTTAGGCAAGTTTTCTTGCATTTTGTTTCGTACGAAAAATCATCGAATTTAGCAATATTTTGACGTTTATCATCCCCTTTTCCTCTGTGTGATTTAAACAAAATATAATCGAATAATGCAATATTTTGCCGTTTTTCCACGTTTTTTTGAATTTTCAGTTTATGGGTTTTCATTATATATACAATAAAAATGATGCAAACACATAATTGATTAGATAATAACCTTAAATACTTCATTTTCAACCATCTATTTGTTTCTCGTTAAAATACTGAGTAAGATATTGAAAAGGGGAGAAGTTCGGTTTTTATTGCATATATCGACGTTTCAGCCGGAATAGAGCGGTTTTACGTGTACATCTTCCATCGGTAATATAAACGGAAAATCAACAACATTTTAGTTAATTCTAATGAAAACACATTGTTTTTTATCATTTGTATTGGAAACAACATTGTCATATGTCTTTTCTTGGATCTAAATAATACGAAACCTCGCTCTATGATTTGAAGTTAAAATCCTCATATATGGTAAAATAGTGATTTTTTTCACGTTTTTCATGTCGCTTGATAATACGTAAATATATTCATTTTTACCAATATTTCGATACTATTTCATGTAGTATCACGATATGTGATTTGGCTTTCAAATCTCAGAATTTCGCATAATATTGCATTTTAAGCAAGTTTTCTTGCATTTTGTTTCGTACGAAAAATCATCGAATTTAGCAATATTTTGACGTTTATCATCCCATTTTCCTTTATGTGATTTAAGCAAAATAACATGGAATTAGGCATTATTTTGCCGCTTTTCCTTGTATTTGTGAATTTTCAGTCTATGGGTATTAATACATTATATATATGATAAAAATGATGCAAACACATAATTGATTAGATAATGACCTTAAATACTACATTTTCAATCATCTATTTGTTTCTCGTTAAAATACTGAGTAAGATATTGAAAAAGGGAGAAGTTCGGTTTTTATTGCATATATCGACGTTTCAGCGGATTAGAGCGGTTTTACGTGTACATCTTTCATCCGTAATATAAACGGTAAATCAACAACATTTTATTTAATTCTAATGAAAACACATTGTTTTTTATCATTTGTATTGGAAACAACATTGTCATATGTCTTTTCTTGGATCTAAATAATACGAAACCTCGCTCTATGATTTGAAGTTAAAATCCTCAAATATGGTAAAATAGTGACTTTTTCACATTAATCATGTAGTTTGATATTACGTAAATATATTCATTTTTACCAATATTTCGATACTATTTCATGTAGTATCACGATATGTGATTTGGCCTTCAAATCTCAGAATGTCGCATAATATTGCATTTTAAGCAAGTTTTCTTGCATTTTGTTTCGTACGAAAAATCATCGAATTTAGCAATATTTTGACGTTTACCATCCCCTTTTCCTCTGTGTGATTTAAACAAAATATCATCGAATTAGGCAATATTTTGCCATTTTTCCTTGTTTTTGTGAATTTTCAGTCCATGGGTATTAATTCAATATATATACGATAAAAATGATGCAAACACATAATTGATTAGATAATAACCTTAAATACTTCATTTTCAATCATCTATTTGTTTCTCGTTAAAATACTGGGTAAGATATTGAAAGGGGGAGAAGTTCTGTTTTTATTGCATATATCGACGTTTCAGCCGGATTAGAGCGGTTTTACGTGTACATCTTCCATCGGTAATATAAACGGAAAATCAACAACATTTTATTTAATTCTAATGAAAACACATTGTTTTTTATCATTTGTATTGGAAACAACATTGTCATATGTCTTTTCTTGGATCTAAATGATACGAATCCTCGCTCTATGATTTGAAGTTAAAATCCTCAAATATGGTAAAATAGTGACTTTTTCACGTTAATCATGTAGTTTGATATTACGTAAATATATTCATTTTTACCAATATTTCGATACTATTTCATGTAGTATCACGATATGTGATTTGGCCTTCAAATCTCAGAATGTCGCATAATATTGCATTTTAGGCAAGTTTTCTTGCATTTTGTTTCGTACGAAAAATCATCGAATTTAGCAATATTTTGACGTTTATCATCCCCTTTTCCTCTGTGTGATTTAAACAAAATATAATCGAATAATGCAATATTTTGCCGTTTTTCCACGTTTTTTTGAATTTTCAGTTTATGGGTTTTCATTATATATACAATAAAAATGATGCAAACACATAATTGATTAGATAATAACCTTAAATACTTCATTTTCAACCATCTATTTGTTTCTCGTTAAAATACTGAGTAAGATATTGAAAAGGGGAGAAGTTCGGTTTTTATTGCATATATCGACGTTTCAGCCGGAATAGAGCGGTTTTACGTGTACATCTTCCATCGGTAATATAAACGGAAAATCAACAACATTTTAGTTAATTCTAATGAAAACACATTGTTTTTTATCATTTGTATTGGAAACAACATTGTTATATGTCTTTTCTTGGATCTAAATAATACGAAACCTCGCTCTATGATTTGAAGTGAAAATCCTCATATATTGTAAAATAGTGACTTTTTTCACGTTTTTCATGTCGCTTGATAAAAAGTAAATATATTCATTTTTACCAATATTTCGATACTATTTCATGTAGTATCACGATATGTGATTTGGCTTTCAAATCTCAGAATTTCGCATAATATTGCATTTTAAGCAAGTTTTCTTGCATTTTGTTTCGTACGAAAAATCATCGAATTTAGCAATATTTTGACGTTTATCATCCCCTTTTCCTTTATGTGATTTAAGCAAAATAACATGGAATTAGGCATTATTTTGCCGCTTTTCCATGTATTTGTGAATTTTCAGTCTATGGGTATTAATTCATTATATATATGATAAAAATGATGCAAACACATATTTGATTAGATAATGACCTTAAATACTACATTTTCAATCATCTATTTGTTTCTCGTTAAAATACCTTAGTAAGATATTGAAAAAGGGAGAAGTTCGGTTTTTATTGCATATATCGACGTTTCAGCGGATTAGAGCGGTTTTACGTGTACATCTTTCATCCGTAATATAAACGGTAAATCAACAACATTTTAGTTCATTCTAATGAAAACACATTGTTTTTTATCATTTGTATTGGAAACAACATTGTCATATGTCTTTTCTTGGATCTAAATAATACGAAACCTCGCTCTATGATTTGAAGTTAAAATCCTCAAATATGGTAAAATAGTGACTTTTTCACATTAATCATGTAGTTTGATATTACGTAAATATATTCATTTTTACCAATATTTCGATACTATTTCATGTAGTATCACGATATGTGATTTGGCCTTCAAATCTCAGAATGTCGCATAATATTGCATTTTAAGCAAGTTTTCTTGCATTTTGTTTCGTACGAAAAATCATCGAATTTAGCAATATTTTGACGTTTACCATCCCCTTTTCCTCTGTGTGATTTAAACAAAATATCATCGAATTAGGCAATATTTTGCCGTTTTTCCTTGTTTTTGTGAATTTTCAGTCCATGGGTATTAATTCAATATATATACGATAAAAATGATGCAAACACATAATTGATTAGATAATAACCTTAAATACTTCATTTTCAATCATCTATTTGTTTCTCGTTAAAATACTGGGTAAGATATTGAAAAGGGGAGAAGTTCTGTTTTTATTGCATATATCGACGTTTCAGCCGGATTAGAGCGGTTTTACGTGTACATCTTCCATCGGTAATATAAACGGAAAATCAACAACATTTTATTTAATTCTAATGAAAACACATTGTTTTTTATCATTTGTATTGGAAACAACATTGTCATATGTCTTTTCTTGGATCTAAATGATACGAAACCTCACTCTATGATTTGAAGTTAAAATCCTCAAATATGGTAAAATAGTGACTTTTTCACGTTAATCATGTAGTTTGATATTACGTAAATATATTCATTTTTACCAATATTTCGATACTATTTCATGTAGTATCACGATATGTGATTTGGCCTTCAAATCTCAGAATGTCGCATAATATTGCATTTTAGGCAAGTTTTCTTGCATTTTGTTTCGTACGAAAAATCATCGAATTTAGCAATATTTTGACGTTTATCATCCCCTTTTCCTCTGTGTGATTTAAACAAAATATAATCGAATAATGCAATATTTTGCCGTTTTTCCACGTTTTTTTGAATTTTCAGTTTATGGGTTTTCATTATATATACAATAAAAATGATGCAAACACATAATTGATTAGATAATAACCTTAAATACTTCATTTTCAACCATCTATTTGTTTCTCGTTAAAATACTGAGTAAGATATTGAAAAGGGGAGAAGTTCGGTTTTTATTGCATATATCGACGTTTCAGCCGGAATAGAGCGGTTTTACGTGTACATCTTCCATCGGTAATATAAACGGAAAATCAACAACATTTTAGTTAATTCTAATGAAAACACATTGTTTTTTATCATTTGTATTGGAAACAACATTGTCATATGTCTTTTCTTGGATCTAAATAATACGAAACCTCGCTCTATGATTTGAAGTTAAAATCCTCATATATGGTAAAATAGTGATTTTTTTCACGTTTTTCATGTCGCTTGATAATACGTAAATATATTCATTTTTACCAATATTTCGATACTATTTCATGTAGTATCACGATATGTGATTTGGCTTTCAAATCTCAGAATTTCGCATAATATTGCATTTTAAGCAAGTTTTCTTGCATTTTGTTTCGTACGAAAAATCATCGAATTTAGCAATATTTTGACGTTTATCATCCCATTTTCCTTTATGTGATTTAAGCAAAATAACATGGAATTAGGCATTATTTTGCCGCTTTTCCTTGTATTTGTGAATTTTCAGTCTATGGGTATTAATACATTATATATATGATAAAAATGATGCAAACACATAATTGATTAGATAATGACCTTAAATACTACATTTTCAATCATCTATTTGTTTCTCGTTAAAATACTGAGTAAGATATTGAAAAAGGGAGAAGTTCGGTTTTTATTGCATATATCGACGTTTCAGCGGATTAGAGCGGTTTTACGTGTACATCTTTCATCCGTAATATAAACGGTAAATCAACAACATTTTATTTAATTCTAATGAAAACACATTGTTTTTTATCATTTGTATTGGAAACAACATTGTCATATGTCTTTTCTTGGATCTAAATAATACGAAACCTCGCTCTATGATTTGAAGTTAAAATCCTCAAATATGGTAAAATAGTGACTTTTTCACATTAATCATGTAGTTTGATATTACGTAAATATATTCATTTTTACCAATATTTCGATACTATTTCATGTAGTATCACGATATGTGATTTGGCCTTCAAATCTCAGAATGTCGCATAATATTGCATTTTAAGCAAGTTTTCTTGCATTTTGTTTCGTACGAAAAATCATCGAATTTAGCAATATTTTGACGTTTACCATCCCCTTTTCCTCTGTGTGATTTAAACAAAATATCATCGAATTAGGCAATATTTTGCCATTTTTCCTTGTTTTTGTGAATTTTCAGTCCATGGGTATTAATTCAATATATATACGATAAAAATGATGCAAACACATAATTGATTAGATAATAACCTTAAATACTTCATTTTCAATCATCTATTTGTTTCTCGTTAAAATACTGGGTAAGATATTGAAAGGGGGAGAAGTTCTGTTTTTATTGCATATATCGACGTTTCAGCCGGATTAGAGCGGTTTTACGTGTACATCTTCCATCGGTAATATAAACGGAAAATCAACAACATTTTATTTAATTCTAATGAAAACACATTGTTTTTTATCATTTGTATTGGAAACAACATTGTCATATGTCTTTTCTTGGATCTAAATGATACGAATCCTCGCTCTATGATTTGAAGTTAAAATCCTCAAATATGGTAAAATAGTGACTTTTTCACGTTAATCATGTAGTTTGATATTACGTAAATATATTCATTTTTACCAATATTTCGATACTATTTCATGTAGTATCACGATATGTGATTTGGCCTTCAAATCTCAGAATGTCGCATAATATTGCATTTTAGGCAAGTTTTCTTGCATTTTGTTTCGTACGAAAAATCATCGAATTTAGCAATATTTTGACGTTTATCATCCCCTTTTCCTCTGTGTGATTTAAACAAAATATAATCGAATAATGCAATATTTTGCCGTTTTTCCACGTTTTTTTGAATTTTCAGTTTATGGGTTTTCATTATATATACAATAAAAATGATGCAAACACATAATTGATTAGATAATAACCTTAAATACTTCATTTTCAACCATCTATTTGTTTCTCCTTAAAATACTGAGTAAGATATTGAAAAGGGGAGAAGTTCGGTTTTTATTGCATATATCGACGTTTCAGCCGGAATAGAGCGGTTTTACGTGTACATCTTCCATCGGTAATATAAACGGAAAATCAACAACATTTTAGTTAATTCTAATGAAAACACATTGTTTTTTATCATTTGTATTGGAAACAACATTGTTATATGTCTTTTCTTGGATCTAAATAATACGAAACCTCGCTCTATGATTTGAAGTGAAAATCCTCATATATTGTAAAATAGTGACTTTTTTCACGTTTTTCATGTCGCTTGATAAAAAGTAAATATATTCATTTTTACCAATATTTCGATACTATTTCATGTAGTATCACGATATGTGATTTGGCTTTCAAATCTCAGAATTTCGCATAATATTGCATTTTAAGCAAGTTTTCTTGCATTTTGTTTCGTACGAAAAATCATCGAATTTAGCAATATTTTGACGTTTATCATCCCCTTTTCCTTTATGTGATTTAAGCAAAATAACATGGAATTAGGCATTATTTTGCCGCTTTTCCATGTATTTGTGAATTTTCAGTCTATGGGTATTAATTCATTATATATATGATAAAAATGATGCAAACACATAATTGATTAGATAATGACCTTAAATACTACATTTTCAATCATCTATTTGTTTCTCGTTAAAATACCTTAGTAAGATATTGAAAAAGGGAGAAGTTCGGTTTTTATTGCATATATCGACGTTTCAGCGGATTAGAGCGGTTTTACGTGTACATCTTTCATCCGTAATATAAACGGTAAATCAACAACATTTTAGTTCATTCTAATGAAAACACATTGTTTTTTATCATTTGTATTGGAAACAACATTGTCATATGTCTTTTCTTGGATCTAAATAATACGAAACCTCGCTCTATGATTTGAAGTTAAAATCCTCAAATATGGTAAAATAGTGACTTTTTCACATTAATCATGTAGTTTGATATTACGTAAATATATTCATTTTTACCAATATTTCGATACTATTTCATGTAGTATCACGATATGTGATTTGGCCTTCAAATCTCAGAATGTCGCATAATATTGCATTTTAAGCAAGTTTTCTTGCATTTTGTTTCGTACGAAAAATCATCGAATTTAGCAATATTTTGACGTTTACCATCCCCTTTTCCTCTGTGTGATTTAAACAAAATATCATCGAATTAGGCAATATTTTGCCGTTTTTCCTTGTTTTTGTGAATTTTCAGTCCATGGGTATTAATTCAATATATATACGATAAAAATGATGCAAACACATAATTGATTAGATAATAACCTTAAATACTTCATTTTCAATCATCTATTTGTTTCTCGTTAATATACTGGGTAAGATATTGAAAAGGGGAGAAGTTCTGTTTTTATTGCATATATCGACGTTTCAGCCGGATTAGAGCGGTTTTACGTGTACATCTTCCATCGGTAATATAAACGGAAAATCAACAACATTTTATTTAATTCTAATGAAAACACATTGTTTTTTATCATTTGTATTGGAAACAACATTGTAATATGTCTTTTCTTAGATCTAAATAATACGAAACCTCGCTCTATGATTTGAAGTTAAAATCCTCATATATGGTAAAATAGTGACTTTTTTCACGTTTTTCATGTAGTTTGATAATACGTAAATATATTCATTTTTATCAATATTTCGATACTATTTCATGTAGTATCACGATATGTGATTTGGCTTTCAAATCTCAGAATTTCGCATAATATTGCATTTTAAGCAAGTTTTCTTGCATTTTGTTTTGTACGAAAAATCATCGAATTTAGCAATATTTTGACGTTTACCATCCCCTTTTCCTTTATGTGATTTAAGCAAAATAACATGTAATTAGGCATTATTTTGCCGCTTTTCCTTGTATTTGTGAATTTTCAGTCTATGGGTATTAATTCATTATATATATGATAAAAATGATGCAAACACATAATTGATTAGATAATGACCTTAAATACTACATTTTCAATCATCTATTTGTTTCTCGTTAAAATACTGAGTAAGATATTGAAAAAGGGAGAAGTTCGGTTTTTATTGCATATATCGACGTTTCAGCGGATTAGAGCGGTTTTACGTGTTCATCTTTGATCCGTAATATAAACGGTAAATCAACAACATTTTAGTTCATTCTAATGAAAACACATTGTTTTTTATCATTTGTATTGGAAACAACATTGTCATATGTCTTTTCTTGGATCTAAATAATACGAAACCTCGCTCTATGATTTGAAGTTAAAATCCTCAAATATGGTAAAATAGTGACTTTTTCACATTAATCATGTAGTTTGATATTACGTAAATATATTCATTTATACCAATATTTCGATACTATTTCATGTAGTATCACGATATGTGATTTGGCCTTCAAATCTCAGAATGTCGCATAATATTGCATTTTAAGCAAGTTTTCTTGCATTTTGTTTCGTACGAAAAATCATCGAATTTAGCAATATTTTGACGTTTACCATCCCCTTTTCCTCTGTGTGATTTAAACAAAATATCATCGAATTAGGCAATATTTTGCCGTTTTTCCTTGTTTTTGTGAATTTTCAGTCCATGGGTATTAATTCAATATATATACGATAAAAATGATGCAAACGCATAATTGATTAGATAATAACCTTAAATACTTCATTTTCAATCATCTATTTGTTTCTCGTTAAAATACTGAGTAAGATATTGAAAAGGGGAGAAGTTCGGTTTTTATTGCATATATCGACGTTTCAGCCGGATTAGAGCGGTTTTACGTGTACATCTTCCATCGTTAATATAAACGGAAAATCAAGAACATTATAGTTAATTCTAATGAAAACACATTGTTTTTTATCATTTGTATTGGAAACAACATTGTCATATGTCTTTTCTTGGATCTAAATAATACGAAACCTCGCTCTATGATTTGAAGTTAAAATGCTCAAATATGGTTATATAGTGACTTTTTCACGTTTTTCATGTAGTTTGATATTACGTAAATATATTCATATTTACCAATATTTCGATACTATTTCATGTAATATTACGATATGTGATTTGGTCTTCAAATCTCAGAATTTCGCATAATATTGCATTTTAGGCAAGTTTTCTTGCATTTTGTTTCTTACGAAAAATCATCGAATATAGCAATATTTTGACGTTTATCATCTCCTTTTCCTCTGTGTGATTTAAACAAAATATAATCGAATTAGGCAATATTATGCCGTTTTCCACGTTTTTGTGAATTTTCAGTCCATGGGTTTTAATTCATATATATACGATAAAAATGATGCAAACACACAATTGATTAGATAATAACCTTAAATACTTCATTTTCAATCATCTATTTGTTTCTCGTTAAAATACTGGGTAAGATATTGAAAAGGGGAGAAGTTCTGTTTTTATTGCATATATCGACGTTTCAGCCGGATTAGAGCGGTTTTACGTGTACATCTTCCATCGGTAATATAAACGGAAAATCAACAACATTTTATTTAATTCTAATGAAAACACATTGTTTTTTATCATTTGTATTGGAAACAACATTGTAATATGTCTTTTCTTAGATCTAAATAATACGAAACCTCGCTCTATGATTTGAAGTTAAAATCCTCATATATGGTAAAATAGTGACTTTTTCACGTTAATCATGTAGTTTGATATTACGTAAATATATTCATTTTTACCAATATTTCGATACTATTTCATGTAGTATCACGATATGTGATTTGGCCTTCAAATCTCAGAATGTCGCATAATATTGCAGTTTAGGCAAGTTTTCTTGCATTTTGTTTCGTACGAAAAATCATCGAATTTAGCAATATTTTGACGTTTATCATCCCCTTTTCCTCTGTGTGATTTAAACAAAATATAATCGAATTAGGCAATATTTTGCCGTTTTTTTACGTTTTTTTGAATTTTCAGTTTATGGGTTTTCATTATATATACGATAAAAATGATGCAAACACATAATTGATTAGATAATAACCTTAAATACTTCATTTTCAACCATCTATTTGTTTCTCGTTAAAATACTGAGTAAGATATTGAAAAGGGGAGAAGTTCGGTTTTTATTGCATATATCGACGTTTCAGCCGGATTAGAGCGGTTTTACGTGTACATCTTCCATCGGTAATATAAACGGAAAATCAACAACATTTTAGTTCATTCTAATGAAAACACATTGTTTTTTATCATTTGGTATGGAAACAACATTGTCATATGTCTTTTCTTGGATCTAAATAATACGAAACCTCGCTCTATGATTTGAAGTTAAAATCCTCAAATATGGTAAAATAGTGACTTTTTCACGTTAATCATGTAGTTTGATATAACGTATATATATTAATTTTTACCAATATTTCGATACTATTTCATGTAGTATCACGATATGTGATTTGGCCTTCAAATCTCAGAATGTCGCAAAATATTGCATTTTAAGCAAGTTTTCTTGCATTTTGTTTCGTACGAAAAATCATCGAATTTAGCAATATATTGACGTTTACCATCCCCTTTTCCTCTGTGTGATTTAAACAAAATATCATCGAATTAGGCAATATTTTGCCGTTTTTCCTTGTTTTTGTGAATTTTCAGTCTATGGGTATTAATTCATTATATATACGATAAAAATGATGCAAACACATAATTGATTAAATAATAACCTTAAATACTTCATTTTCAATCATCTATTTGTTTCTCGTTAAAATACTGAGTAAGATATTGAAAAGGGGTGAAGTTCTGTTTTTATTGCATATATCGACGTTTCAGCCGGAATAGAGCGGTTTTACGTGTACATCTTCCATCGGTAATATAAACGGAAAATCAACAACATTTTATTTAATTCTAATGAAAACACATTGTTTTTTATCATTTGTATTGGAAACAACATTGTAATATGTCTTTTCTTGGATCTAAATAATACGAAACCTCGCTCTATGATTTGAAGTTAAAATCCTCATATATGGTAAAATAGTGACTTTTTCACGTTTTTCATGTAGTTTGATAATACGTAAATATATTCATTTTTACCAATATTTCGATACTATTTCATGTAGGATCACGATATGTGATTTGGTTTTCAAATCTCAGAATGTCGCATAATATTGCATTTTAAGCAAGTTTTCTTGCATTTTGTTTCGTACGAAAAATCATCGAATTTAGCAATATTTTGACGTTTATCGTCCCCTTTTCCTCTGTGTGATTTAAACAAAATATCATCGAATTAGGCAATATTTTGCCGTTTTTCCTTGTTTTTGTGAATTTTCAGTCTATGGGTATTAATTCATTATATATACGATAAAAATGATGCAAACACATAATTGATTAGATAATAACCTTAAATACTTCATTTTCAACCATCTATTTGTTTCTCGTTAAAATACTGAGTAAGATATTGAAAAGGGGAGAAGTTCGGTTTTTATTGCATATATCGACGTTTCAGCCGGATTAGAGCGGTTTTACGTGTACATCTTCCATCGGTAATATAAACGGAAAATCAACAACATTTTAGTTCATTCTAATGAAAACACATTGTTTTTTATCATTTGGTATGGAAACAACATTGTCATATGTCTTTTCTTGGATCTAAATAATACGAAACCTCGCTCTATGATTTGAAGTTAAAATCCTCAAATATGGTAAAATAGTGACTTTTTCACGTTAATCATGTAGTTTGATATAACGTATATATATTAATTTTTACCAATATTTCGATACTATTTCATGTAGTATCACGATATGTGATTTGGCCTTCAAATCTCAGAATGTCGCAAAATATTGCATTTTAAGCAAGTTTTCTTGCATTTTGTTTCGTACGAAAAATCATCGAATTTAGCAATATATTGACGTTTACCATCCCCTTTTCCTCTGTGTGATTTAAACAAAATATCATCGAATTAGGCAATATTTTGCCGTTTTTCCTTGTTTTTGTGAATTTTCAGTCTATGGGTATTAATTCATTATATATACGATAAAAATGATGCAAACACATAATTGATTAAATAATAACCTTAAATACTTCATTTTCAATCATCTATTTGTTTCTCGTTAAAATACTGAGTAAGATATTGAAAAGGGGTGAAGTTCTGTTTTTATTGCATATATCGACGTTTCAGCCGGAATAGAGCGGTTTTACGTGTACATCTTCCATCGGTAATATAAACGGAAAATCAACAACATTTTATTTAATTCTAATGAAAACACATTGTTTTTTATCATTTGTATTGGAAACAACATTGTAATATGTCTTTTCTTGGATCTAAATAATACGAAACCTCGCTCTATGATTTGAAGTTAAAATCCTCATATATGGTAAAATAGTGACTTTTTCACGTTTTTCATGTAGTTTGATAATACGTAAATATATTCATTTTTACCAATATTTCGATACTATTTCATGTAGGATCACGATATGTGATTTGGTTTTCAAATCTCAGAATGTCGCATAATATTGCATTTTAAGCAAGTTTTCTTGCATTTTGTTTCGTACGAAAAATCATCGAATTTAGCAATATTTTGACGTTTATCGTCCCCTTTTCCTCTGTGTGATTTAAACAAAATATCATCGAATTAGGCAATATTTTGCCGTTTTTCCTTGTTTTTGTGAATTTTCAGTCTATGGGTATTAATTCATTATATATACGATAAAAATGATGCAAACACATAATTGATTAGATAATAACCTTAAATACTTCATTTTCAATCATGTATTTGTTTCTCGTTAAAATACTGGGTAAGATATTGAAAAGGGGAGAAGTTCTGTTTTTATTGCATATATCGACGTTTCAGCCGGATTAGAGCGGTTTTACGAGTACATCTTCCATCTGTAATATAAACGGAAAATCAACAACATTTTATTTAATTCTAATGAAAACACATTGTTTTTTATCATTTGTATTGGAAACAACATTGTCATATGTCTTTTCTTGGATCTAAATAATACGAAACCTCGCTCTATGATTTGAAGTTAAAATCCTCAAATATGGTAAAATAGTGACTTTTTCACGTTAATCATGTAGTTTGATATTACGTAAATATATTCATTTTTACCAATATTTCGATACTATTTCATGTAGTATCACGATATGTGATTTGGCTTTCAAATCTCAGAATGTCGCATAATATTGCATTTTAAGCAAGTTTTCTTACATTTTGTTTCGTACGAAAAATCATCGAATTTAGCAATATTTTGACGTTTATCATCCCCTTTTCCTCTGTGTGATTTAAACAAAATATAATCGAATTAGGCAATATTTTGCCGTTTTTCCACGTTTTTTTGAATTTTCAGTTTATGGGTTTTCATTATATATACGATAAAAATGATGCAAACACATAATTCATTAGATAATAACCTTAAATACTTCATTTTCAACCATCTAATTGTTTCTCGTTAAAATACTGAGTAAGATATTGAAAAGGGGAGAAGTTCGGTTTTTATTGCATATATCGACGTTTCAGCCGGATTAGAGCGGTTTTACGTGTACATCTTTCATCCGTAATATAAACGGAAAATCAACAACATTTTAGTTCATTCTAATGAAAACACATTGTTTTTTATCATTTGTATTGCAAACAACATTATCATATGTCTTTTCTTGGATCTAAATAATACGAAACCTCGCTCTATGATTTGAAGTTAAAATCGAATTAGTCTCCGTGGTGTAGTGGTAAGACACTCGCCTGGCGTTCCGCGAGCGCTATGTCATGGGTTCGTATCCTGGCTGGGGAGGATTTACTGGGCGCAATTCCTTAACTGTAGCCTCTGTTTAACGCAACAGTAAAATGTGTACTTGGATGAAAAAACGATTCTTCGCGGCAGGGGATCGTATTCCAGGGACCATAGGATTAAGGACTTGCCCGAAACGCTACGCGTACTAGTGGCTGTACAAGAATGTAACAACTCTTGTATATTTCTCAAAAAAAAAAAAACAAAAAAAAAAAATCCTCAAATATGGTAAAATAGTGACTTTTTCACGTTAATCATGTAGTTTGATATAACGTATATATATTAATTTTTACCAATATTTCGATACTATTTCATGTAGTATCACGATATGTGATTTGGCCTTCAAATCTCAGAATGTCGCAAAATATTGCATTTTAAGCAAGTTTTCTTGCATTTTGTTTCGTACGAAAAATCATCGAATTTAGCAATATATTGACGTTTACCATCCCCTTTTCCTCTGTGTGATTTAAACAAAATATCATCGAATTAGGCAATATTTTGCCGTTTTTCCTTGTTTTTGTGAATTTTCAGTCTATGGGTATTAATTCATTATATATACGATAAAAATGATGCAAACACATAATTGATTAAATAATAACCTTAAATACTTCATTTTCAATCATCTATTTGTTTCTCGTTAAAATACTGAGTAAGATATTGAAAAGGGGAGAAGTTCGGTTTTTATTGCATATATCGACGTTTCAGCCGGATTAGAGCGGTTTTACGTGTACATCTTCCATCGGTAATATAAACGGAAAATCAACAACATTTTAGTTAATTCTAATGAAAACACATTGTTTTTTATCATTTGGTATGGAAACAACATTGTCATATGTCTTTTCTTGGATCTAAATAATACGAAACCTCGCTCTATGATTTGAAGTTATAATCCTCATATATGGTAAAATAGTGACTTTTTTCACGTTATTCATGTAGTTTGATATTACGTAAATATATTCATTTTTACCAATATTTCGATACTATTTCATGTAGGATCACGATATGTGATTTGGTTTTCAATTCTCAGAATGTCGCATAATATTGCATTTTAAGCAAGTTTTCTTGCATTTTGTTTCGTACGAAAAATCATCGAATTTAGCAATATTTTGACGTTTATCGTCCCCTTTTCCTCTGTGTGATTTAAACAAAATATCATCGAATTAGGCAATATTTTGCCGTTTTTCCTTGTTTTTGTGAATTTTTAGTCTATGGGTATTAATTCATTATATATACGATAAAAATGATGCAAACACATAATTGATTAGATAATAACCTTAAATACTTCATTTTCAATCATGTATTTGTTTCTCGTTAAAATACTGAGTAAGATATTGAAAAGGGGAGAAGTTCTGTTTTTATTGCATATATCGACGTTTCAGCCGGAATAGAGATGTTTTCGTGTACATCTTCCGTCGGTAATATAAACGGAAAATCAGGAACATTATAGTTAATTCTAATGAAAACACATTGGTTTTATCATTTGTAATGGAAACAACATTGTCATATGTCTTTTCTTGGATCCAAATATTACGAAACCTCGCTCTATGTTTTGAAGTTAAAATCCTCAAATATGGTAAAATAGTGATTTTTTTGACGTTTTTCATGTAGTTTGATAATACGTAAATATATTCATTTTTACCAATATTTCGATACTATTTCATGTAGTATCACGATATGTGATTTGGCTTTCAAATCTCAGAATTTCGCATAATATTGCGTTTTAGGCAAGTTTTCTTGCATTTTGTTTCGTACGAAAAATCATCGAATTTAGCAATATTTTGACGTTTATCATCCCCTTTTCCTCTGTGTGATTTAAACAAAATATAATCGAATTAGGCAATATTTTGCCGTTTTTCCACGTTTTTTTGAATTTTCAGTTTATGGGTTTTCATTATATATACGATAAAAATGATGCAAACACATAATTCATTATATAATAACCTTAAATACTTCATTTTCAACCATCTAATTGTTTCTCGTTAAAATACTGAGTAAGATATTGAAAAGGGGAGAAGTTCGGTTTTTATTGCATATATCGACGTTTCAGCCGGATTAGAGCGGTTTTACGTGTACATCTTTCATCCGTAATATAAACGGAAAATCAACAACATTTTAGTTCATTCTAATGAAAACACATTGTTTTTTATCATTTGTATTGCAAACAACATTATCATATGTCTTTTCTTGGATCTAAATAATACGAAACCTCGCTCTATGATTTAAAGTTAAAATCCTCAAATATGGTAAAATAGTGACTTTTTCACGTTAATCATGTAGTTTGATATAACGTATATATATTAATTTTTACCAATATTTCGATACTATTTCATGTAGTATCACGATATGTGATTTGGCCTTCAAATCTCAGAATGTCGCAAAATATTGCATTTTAAGCAAGTTTTCTTGCATTTTGTTTCGTACGAAAAATCATCGAATTTAGCAATATATTGACGTTTACCATCCCCTTTTCCTCTGTGTGATTTAAACAAAATATCATCGAATTAGGCAATATTTTGCCGTTTTTCCTTGTTTTTGTGAATTTTCAGTCTATGGGTATTAATTCATTATATATACGATAAAAAAGATGCAAACACATAATTGATTAAATAATAACCTTAAATACTTCATTTTCAATCATCTATTTGTTTCTCGTTAAAATACTGAGTAAGATATTGAAAAGGGGTGAAGTTCTGTTTTTATTGCATATATCGACGTTTCAGCCGGAATAGAGATGTTTTCGTGTACATCTTCCGTCGGTAATATAAACGGAAAATCAGGAACATTATAGTTAATTCTAATGAAAACACATTGGTTTTATCATTTGTAATGGAAACAACATTGTCATATGTCTTTTCTTGGATCTAAATAATACGAAACCTCGCTCTATGATTTAAAGTTAAAATCCTCAAATATGGTAAAATAGTGACTTTTTCACGTTAATCATGTAGTTTGATATAACGTATATATATTAATTTTTACCAATATTTCGATACTATTTCATGTAGTATCACGATATGTGATTTGGACTTCAAATCTCAGAATGTCGCATAATATTGCAGTTTAGGCAAGTTTTCTTGCATTTTGTTTCGTACGAAAAATCATCGAATTTAGCAATATTTTGACGTTTATCGTCCCCTTTTCCTCTGTGTGATTTAAACAAAATATCATCGAATTAGGCAATATTTTGCCGTTTTTCCTTGTTTTTGTGAATTTTCAGTCTATGGGTATTAATTCATTATATATACGATAAAAATGATGCAAACACATAATTGATTAAATAATAACCTTAAATACTTCATTTTCAATCATCTATTTGTTTCTCGTTAAAATACTGAGTAAGATATTGAAAAGGGGAGAAGTTCGGTTTTTATTGCATATATCGACGTTTCAGCCGGATTAGAGCGGTTTTACGTGTACATCTTCCATCGGTAATATAAACGGAAAATCAACAACATTTTAGTTAATTCTAATGAAAACACATTGTTTTTTATCATTTGGTATGGAAACAACATTGTCATATGTCTTTTCTTGGATCTAAATAATACGAAACCTCGCTCTATGATTTGAAGTTATAATCCTCATATATGGTAAAATAGTGACTTTTTTCACGTTATTCATGTAGTTTGATATTACGTAAATATATTCATTTTTACCAATATTTCGATACTATTTCATGTAGGATCACGATATGTGATTTGGTTTTCAATTCTCAGAATGTCGCATAATATTGCATTTTAAGCAAGTTTTCTTGCATTTTGTTTCGTACGAAAAATCATCGAATTTAGCAATATTTTGACGTTTATCGTCCCCTTTTCCTCTGTGTGATTTAAACAAAATATCATCGAATTAGGCAATATTTTGCCGTTTTTCCTTGTTTTTGTGAATTTTTAGTCTATGGGTATTAATTCATTATATATACGATAAAAATGATGCAAACACATAATTGATTAGATAATAACCTTAAATACTTCATTTTCAATCATGTATTTGTTTCTCGTTAAAATACTGAGTAAGATATTGAAAAGGGGAGAAGTTCTGTTTTTATTGCATATATCGACGTTTCAGCCGGAATAGAGATGTTTTCGTGTACATCTTCCGTCGGTAATATAAACGGAAAATCAGGAACATTATAGTTAATTCTAATGAAAACACATTGGTTTTATCATTTGTAATGGAAACAACATTGTCATATGTCTTTTCTTGGATCCAAATATTACGAAACCTCGCTCTATGTTTTGAAGTTAAAATCCTCAAATATGGTAAAATAGTGATTTTTTTGACGTTTTTCATGTAGTTTGATAATACGTAAATATATTCATTTTTACCAATATTTCGATACTATTTCATGTAGTATCACGATATGTGATTTGGCTTTCAAATCTCAGAATTTCGCATAATATTGCGTTTTAGGCAAGTTTTCTTGCATTTTGTTTCGTACGAAAAATCATCGAATTTAGCAATATTTTGACGTTTATCATCCCCTTTTCCTCTGTGTGATTTAAACAAAATATAATCGAATTAGGCAATATTTTGCCGTTTTTCCACGTTTTTTTGAATTTTCAGTTTATGGGTTTTCATTATATATACGATAAAAATGATGCAAACACATAATTCATTATATAATAACCTTAAATACTTCATTTTCAACCATCTAATTGTTTCTCGTTAAAATACTGAGTAAGATATTGAAAAGGGGAGAAGTTCGGTTTTTATTGCATATATCGACGTTTCAGCCGGATTAGAGCGGTTTTACGTGTACATCTTTCATCCGTAATATAAACGGAAAATCAACAACATTTTAGTTCATTCTAATGAAAACACATTGTTTTTTATCATTTGTATTGCAAACAACATTATCATATGTCTTTTCTTGGATCTAAATAATACGAAACCTCGCTCTATGATTTAAAGTTAAAATCCTCAAATATGGTAAAATAGTGACTTTTTCACGTTAATCATGTAGTTTGATATAACGTATATATATTAATTTTTACCAATATTTCGATACTATTTCATGTAGTATCACGATATGTGATTTGGCCTTCAAATCTCAGAATGTCGCAAAATATTGCATTTTAAGCAAGTTTTCTTGCATTTTGTTTCGTACGAAAAATCATCGAATTTAGCAATATATTGACGTTTACCATCCCCTTTTCCTCTGTGTGATTTAAACAAAATATCATCGAATTAGGCAATATTTTGCCGTTTTTCCTTGTTTTTGTGAATTTTCAGTCTATGGGTATTAATTCATTATATATACGATAAAAAAGATGCAAACACATAATTGATTAAATAATAACCTTAAATACTTCATTTTCAATCATCTATTTGTTTCTCGTTAAAATACTGAGTAAGATATTGAAAAGGGGTGAAGTTCTGTTTTTATTGCATATATCGACGTTTCAGCCGGAATAGAGATGTTTTCGTGTACATCTTCCGTCGGTAATATAAACGGAAAATCAGGAACATTATAGTTAATTCTAATGAAAACACATTGGTTTTATCATTTGTAATGGAAACAACATTGTCATATGTCTTTTCTTGGATCTAAATAATACGAAACCTCGCTCTATGATTTAAAGTTAAAATCCTCAAATATGGTAAAATAGTGACTTTTTCACGTTAATCATGTAGTTTGATATAACGTATATATATTAATTTTTACCAATATTTCGATACTATTTCATGTAGTATCACGATATGTGATTTGGACTTCAAATCTCAGAATGTCGCATAATATTGCAGTTTAGGCAAGTTTTCTTGCATTTTGTTTCGTACGAAAAATCATCGAATTTAGCAATATTTTGACTTTACCATCCCCTTTTCCTCTGTGTGATTTAAACAAAATATCATCGAATTAGGCAATATTTTGCCGTTTTTCCTTGTTTTTGTGAATTTTCAGTCTATGGGTATTAATTCAATATATAAACGATAAAAATGATGCAAACACATAATTGATTAGATAATAACCTTAAATACTTCATTTTCAATCATCTATTTGTTTCTCGTTAAAATACTGTGTAAGATATTGAAAAGGGGAGAAGTTCTGTTTTTATTGCATATATCGACGTTTCAGCCGGATTAGAGCTGTTTTACGTGTACATCTTCCATCGGTAATATAAACGGAAAATCAACAACATTTTATTTAATTCTAATGAAAACACATTGTTTTTTATCATTTGTATTGGAAACAACATTGTCATATGTCTTTTCTTAGATCTAAATAATACGAAACCTCGCTCTATGATTTGAAGTTAAAATCCTCATATATGGTAAAATAGTGACTTTTTCACGTTAATCATGTAGTTTGATATTACGTAAATATATTCATTTTTATCAATATTTCAATACTATTTCATGTAGTATCACGATATGTGATTTGGCCTTCAAATCTCAGAATGTCGCATAATATTGCAGTTTAGGCAAGTTTTCTTGCATTTTGTTTCGTACGAAAAATCATCGAATTTAGCAATATTTTGACGTTTATCATCCCCTTTTCCTCTGTGTGATTTAAGCAAAATATAATCGAATTAGGCAATATTTTGCCGTTTTTCCACGTTTTTTTGAATTTTCAGTTTATGGGTTTTCATTATATATACGATAAAAATGATGCAAACACATAATTGATTAGATAATAACCTTAAATACTTCATTTTCAACCATCTATTTGTTTCTTGTTAAAATACTGAGTAAGATATTGAAAAGGGGAGAAGTTCGGTTTTTATTGCATATATCGACGTTTCAGCCGGATTAGAGCGGTTTTACGTGTACATCTTCCATCGGTAATATAAACGGAAAATCAACAACATTTTAGTTAATTCTAATGAAAACACATTGTTTTTTATCATTTGGTATGGAAACAACATTGTCATATGTTTTTTTCTTGGATCTAAATAATACGAAACCTCGCTCTATGATTTGAAGTTAAAATCCTCAAATATGGTAAAATAGTGACTTTTTCACGTTAATCATGTAGTTTGATATTACGTAAATATATTCATTTTTACCAATATTTCGATACTATTTCATGTGGTATCAAGATATGTGATTTGGCTTTCAAATCTCAGAATGTCGCATAATATTGCATTTTAAGCAAGTTTTCTTGCATTTTGTTTCGAACGAAAAATCATCGAATTTAGCAATATATTGACGTTTACCATCCCCTTTTCCTCTGTGTGATTTAAACAAAATATCATCGAATTAGGCAATATTTTGCCGTTTTTCCTTGTTTTTGTGAATTTTCAGTCTATGGGTATTAATTCATTATATATACGATAAAAATGATGCAAACACATAATTGATTAAATAATAACCTTAAATACTTCATTTTCAATCATCTATTTGTTTCTCGTTAAAATACTGAGTAAGATATTGAAAAGGGGTGAAGTTCTGTTTTTATTGCATATATCGACGTTTCAGCCGGAATAGAGATGTTTTCGTGTACATCTTCCGTCGGTAATATAAACGGAAAATCAGGAACATTATAGTTAATTCTAATGAAAACACATTGGTTTTATCATTTGTAATGGAAACAACATTGTCATATGTCTTTTCTTGGATCCAAATATTACGAAACCTCGCTCTATGTTTTGAAGTTAAAATCCTCAAATATGGTAAAATAGTGATTTTTTTGACGTTTTTCATGTAGTTTGATAATACGTAAATATATTCATTTTTACCAATATTTCGATACTATTTCATGTAGTATCACGATATGTGATTTGGCCTTCAAATCTCAGAATGTCGCAAAATATTGCATTTTAAGCAAGTTTTCTTGCATTTTGTTTCGTACGAAAAATCATCGAATTTAGCAATATATTGACGTTTACCATCCCCTTTTCCTCTGTGTGATTTAAACAAAATATCATCGAATTAGGCAATATTTTGCCGTTTTTCCTTGTTTTTGTGAATTTTCAGTCTATGGGTATTAATTCATTATATATACGATAAAAAAGATGCAAACACATAATTGATTAAATAATAACCTTAAATACTTCATTTTCAATCATCTATTTGTTTCTCGTTAAAATACTGAGTAAGATATTGAAAAGGGGTGAAGTTCTGTTTTTATTGCATATATCGACGTTTCAGCCGGAATAGAGATGTTTTCGTGTACATCTTCCGTCGGTAATATAAACGGAAAATCAGGAACATTATAGTTAATTCTAATGAAAACACATTGGTTTTATCATTTGTAATGGAAACAACATTGTCATATGTCTTTTCTTGGATCTAAATAATACGAAACCTCGCTCTATGATTTAAAGTTAAAATCCTCAAATATGGTAAAATAGTGACTTTTTCACGTTAATCATGTAGTTTGATATAACGTATATATATTAATTTTTACCAATATTTCGATACTATTTCATGTAGTATCACGATATGTGATTTGGACTTCAAATCTCAGAATGTCGCATAATATTGCAGTTTAGGCAAGTTTTCTTGCATTTTGTTTCGTACGAAAAATCATCGAATTTAGCAATATTTTGACGTTTATCGTCCCCTTTTCCTCTGTGTGATTTAAACAAAATATCATCGAATTAGGCAATATTTTGCCGTTTTTCCTTGTTTTTGTGAATTTTCAGTCTATGGGTATTAATTCATTATATATACGATAAAAATGATGCAAACACATAATTGATTAAATAATAACCTTAAATACTTCATTTTCAATCATCTATTTGTTTCTCGTTAAAATACTGAGTAAGATATTGAAAAGGGGAGAAGTTCGGTTTTTATTGCATATATCGACGTTTCAGCCGGATTAGAGCGGTTTTACGTGTACATCTTCCATAGGTAATATAAACGGAAAATCAACAACATTTTAGTTAATTCTAATGAAAACACATTGTTTTTTATCATTTGGTATGGAAACAACATTGTCATATGTCTTTTCTTGGATCTAAATAATACGAAACCTCGCTCTATGATTTGAAGTTATAATCCTCATATATGGTAAAATAGTGACTTTTTTCACGTTATTCATGTAGTTTGATATTACGTAAATATATTCATTTTTACCAATATTTCGATACTATTTCATGTAGGATCACGATATGTGATTTGGTTTTCAATTCTCAGAATGTCGCATAATATTGCATTTTAAGCAAGTTTTCTTGCATTTTGTTTCGTACGAAAAATCATCGAATTTAGCAATATTTTGACGTTTATCGTCCCCTTTTCCTCTGTGTGATTTAAACAAAATATCATCGAATTAGGCAATATTTTGCCGTTTTTCCTTGTTTTTGTGAATTTTTAGTCTATGGGTATTAATTCATTATATATACGATAAAAATGATGCAAACACATAATTGATTAGATAATAACCTTAAATACTTCATTTTCAATCATGTATTTGTTTCTCGTTAAAATACTGAGTAAGATATTGAAAAGGGGAGAAGTTCTGTTTTTATTGCATATATCGACGTTTCAGCCGGAATAGAGATGTTTTCGTGTACATCTTCCGTCGGTAATATAAACGGAAAATCAGGAACATTATAGTTAATTCTAATGAAAACACATTGGTTTTATCATTTGTAATGGAAACAACATTGTCATATGTCTTTTCTTGGATCCAAATATTACGAAACCTCGCTCTATGTTTTGAAGTTAAAATCCTCAAATATGGTAAAATAGTGATTTTTTTGACGTTTTTCATGTAGTTTGATAATACGTAAATATATTCATTTTTACCAATATTTCGATACTATTTCATGTAGTATCACGATATGTGATTTGGCTTTCAAATCTCAGAATTTCGCATAATATTGCGTTTTAGGCAAGTTTTCTTGCATTTTGTTTCGTACGAAAAATCATCGAATTTAGCAATATTTTGACGTTTATCATCCCCTTTTCCTCTGTGTGATTTAAACAAAATATAATCGAATTAGGCAATATTTTGCCGTTTTTCCACGTTTTTTTGAATTTTCAGTTTATGGGTTTTCATTATATATACGATAAAAATGATGCAAACACATAATTCATTATATAATAACCTTAAATACTTCATTTTCAACCATCTAATTGTTTCTCGTTAAAATACTGAGTAAGATATTGAAAAGGGGAGAAGTTCGGTTTTTATTGCATATATCGACGTTTCAGCCGGATTAGAGCGGTTTTACGTGTACATCTTTCATCCGTAATATAAACGGAAAATCAACAACATTTTAGTTCATTCTAATGAAAACACATTGTTTTTTATCATTTGTATTGCAAACAACATTATCATATGTCTTTTCTTGGATCTAAATAATACGAAACCTCGCTCTATGATTTAAAGTTAAAATCCTCAAATATGGTAAAATAGTGACTTTTTCACGTTAATCATGTAGTTTGATATAACGTATATATATTAATTTTTACCAATATTTCGATACTATTTCATGTAGTATCACGATATGTGATTTGGCCTTCAAATCTCAGAATGTCGCAAAATATTGCATTTTAAGCAAGTTTTCTTGCATTTTGTTTCGTACGAAAAATCATCGAATTTAGCAATATATTGACGTTTACCATCCCCTTTTCCTCTGTGTGATTTAAACAAAATATCATCGAATTAGGCAATATTTTGCCGTTTTTCCTTGTTTTTGTGAATTTTCAGTCTATGGGTATTAATTCATTATATATACGATAAAAAAGATGCAAACACATAATTGATTAAATAATAACCTTAAATACTTCATTTTCAATCATCTATTTGTTTCTCGTTAAAATACTGAGTAAGATATTGAAAAGGGGTGAAGTTCTGTTTTTATTGCATATATCGACGTTTCAGCCGGAATAGAGATGTTTTCGTGTACATCTTCCGTCGGTAATATAAACGGAAAATCAGGAACATTATAGTTAATTCTAATGAAAACACATTGGTTTTATCATTTGTAATGGAAACAACATTGTCATATGTCTTTTCTTGGATCTAAATAATACGAAACCTCGCTCTATGATTTAAAGTTAAAATCCTCAAATATGGTAAAATAGTGACTTTTTCACGTTAATCATGTAGTTTGATATAACGTATATATATTAATTTTTACCAATATTTCGATACTATTTCATGTAGTATCACGATATGTGATTTGGACTTCAAATCTCAGAATGTCGCATAATATTGCAGTTTAGGCAAGTTTTCTTGCATTTTGTTTCGTACGAAAAATCATCGAATTTAGCAATATTTTGACTTTACCATCCCCTTTTCCTCTGTGTGATTTAAACAAAATATCATCGAATTAGGCAATATTTTGCCGTTTTTCCTTGTTTTTGTGAATTTTCAGTCTATGGGTATTAATTCAATATATAAACGATAAAAATGATGCAAACACATAATTGATTAGATAATAACCTTAAATACTTCATTTTCAATCATCTATTTGTTTCTCGTTAAAATACTGTGTAAGATATTGAAAAGGGGAGAAGTTCTGTTTTTATTGCATATATCGACGTTTCAGCCGGATTAGAGCTGTTTTACGTGTACATCTTCCATCGGTAATATAAACGGAAAATCAACAACATTTTATTTAATTCTAATGAAAACACATTGTTTTTTATCATTTGTATTGGAAACAACATTGTCATATGTCTTTTCTTAGATCTAAATAATACGAAACCTCGCTCTATGATTTGAAGTTAAAATCCTCATATATGGTAAAATAGTGACTTTTTCACGTTAATCATGTAGTTTGATATTACGTAAATATATTCATTTTTATCAATATTTCAATACTATTTCATGTAGTATCACGATATGTGATTTGGCCTTCAAATCTCAGAATGTCGCATAATATTGCAGTTTAGGCAAGTTTTCTTGCATTTTGTTTCGTACGAAAAATCATCGAATTTAGCAATATTTTGACGTTTATCATCCCCTTTTCCTCTGTGTGATTTAAGCAAAATATAATCGAATTAGGCAATATTTTGCCGTTTTTCCACGTTTTTTTGAATTTTCAGTTTATGGGTTTTCATTATATATACGATAAAAATGATGCAAACACATAATTGATTAGATAATAACCTTAAATACTTCATTTTCAACCATCTATTTGTTTCTTGTTAAAATACTGAGTAAGATATTGAAAAGGGGAGAAGTTCGGTTTTTATTGCATATATCGACGTTTCAGCCGGATTAGAGCGGTTTTACGTGTACATCTTCCATCGGTAATATAAACGGAAAATCAACAACATTTTAGTTAATTCTAATGAAAACACATTGTTTTTTATCATTTGGTATGGAAACAACATTGTCATATGTTTTTTTCTTGGATCTAAATAATACGAAACCTCGCTCTATGATTTGAAGTTAAAATCCTCAAATATGGTAAAATAGTGACTTTTTCACGTTAATCATGTAGTTTGATATTACGTAAATATATTCATTTTTACCAATATTTCGATACTATTTCATGTGGTATCAAGATATGTGATTTGGCTTTCAAATCTCAGAATGTCGCATAATATTGCATTTTAAGCAAGTTTTCTTGCATTTTGTTTCGAACGAAAAATCATCGAATTTAGCAATATATTGACGTTTACCATCCCCTTTTCCTCTGTGTGATTTAAACAAAATATCATCGAATTAGGCAATATTTTGCCGTTTTTCCTTGTTTTTGTGAATTTTCAGTCTATGGGTATTAATTCATTATATATACGATAAAAATGATGCAAACACATAATTGATTAAATAATAACCTTAAATACTTCATTTTCAATCATCTATTTGTTTCTCGTTAAAATACTGAGTAAGATATTGAAAAGGGGTGAAGTTCTGTTTTTATTGCATATATCGACGTTTCAGCCGGAATAGAGATGTTTTCGTGTACATCTTCCGTCGGTAATATAAACGGAAAATCAGGAACATTATAGTTAATTCTAATGAAAACACATTGGTTTTATCATTTGTAATGGAAACAACATTGTCATATGTCTTTTCTTGGATCCAAATATTACGAAACCTCGCTCTATGTTTTGAAGTTAAAATCCTCAAATATGGTAAAATAGTGATTTTTTTGACGTTTTTCATGTAGTTTGATAATACGTAAATATATTCATTTTTACCAATATTTCGATACTATTTCATGTAGTATCACGATATGTGATTTGGCTTTCAAATCTCAGAGTTTCGCATAATATTGCGTTTTAGGCAAGTTTTCTTGCATTTTGTTTCGTACGAAAAATCATCGAATTTAGCAATATTTTGACGTTTATCATCCCCTTTTCCTTTATGTGATTTAAGCAAAATAACATGGAATTAGGCATTATTTTGCCGCTTTTCCTTGTATTTGTGAATTTTCAGTCTATGGGTATTAATTCATTATATATATGATAAAAATGATGCAAACACATAATTGATTAGATAATGACCTTAAATACTACATTTTCAATCATCTATTTGTTTCTCGTTAAAATACTGAGTAAGATATTGAAAAAGGGAGAAATTCGGTTTTTATTGCATATATCGACGTTTCAGCGGATTAGAGCGGTTTTACGTGTACATCTTTCATCCGTAATATAAACGGTAAATCAACAACATTTTAGTTAATTCTAATGAAAACACATTGTTTTTTATCATTTGTATTGGAAACAACATTGTCATATGTCTTTTCTTGGATCTAAATAATACGAAACCTCGCTCTATGATTTGAAGTTAAAATCCTCAAATATGGTAAAATAGTGACTTTTTCACATTAATCATGTAGTTTGATATTACGTAAATATATTCATTTTTACCAATATTTCGATACTATTTCATGTAGTATCACGAAATGTGATTTGGACTTCAAATCTCAGAATGTCGCATAATATTGCATTTTAAGCAAGTTTTCTTGCATTTTGTTTCGTACGAAAAATCATCGAATTTAGCAATATTTTGACGTTTACCATCCCCTTTTCCTCTGTGTGAATTAAACAAAATATCATCGAATTAGGCAATATTTTGCCGTTTTTCCTTGTTTTTGTGAATTTTCAGTCTATGGGTATTAATTCAATATATATACGATAAAAATGATGCAAACACATAATTGATTAGATAATACCCTTAAATACTTCATTTTCAATCATCTATTTGTTTCTCGTTAAAATACTGGGTAAGATATTGAAAAGGGGAGAAGTTCTGTTTTTATTGCATATATCGACGTTTCAGCCGGATTAGAGCGGTTTTACGTGTACATCTTCCATCGGAAATATAAACAGAAAATCAACAACATTTTAGTTAATTCTAATGAAAACACATTGTTTTTTATCATTTGGTATGGAAACAACATTGTCATATGTCTTTTCTTGGATCTAAATAATACGAAACCTCGCTCTATGATTTGAAGTTATAATCCTCATATATGGTAAAATAGTGACTTTTTTCACGTTATTCATGTAGTTTGATATTACGTAAATATATTCATTTTTACCAATATTTCGATACTATTTCATGTAGGATCACGATATGTGATTTGGTTTTCAATTCTCAGAATGTCGCATAATATTGCATTTTAAGCAAGTTTTCTTGCATTTTGTTTCGTACGAAAAATCATCGAATTTAGCAATATTTTGACGTTTATCGTCCCCTTTTCCTCTGTGTGATTTAAACAAAATATCATCGAATTAGGCAATATTTTGCCGTTTTTTCCTTGTTTTTGTGAATTTTTAGTCTATGGGTATTAATTCATTATATATACGATAAAAATGATGCAAACACATAATTGATTAGATAATAACCTTAAATACTTCATTTTCAATCATGTATTTGTTTCTCGTTAAAATACTGAGTAAGATATTGAAAAGGGGAGAAGTTCTGTTTTTATTGCATATATCGACGTTTCAGCCGGAATAGAGATGTTTTCGTGTACATCTTCCGTCGGTAATATAAACGGAAAATCAGGAACATTATAGTTAATTCTAATGAAAACACATTGGTTTTATCATTTGTAATGGAAACAACATTGTCATATGTCTTTTCTTGGATCCAAATATTACGAAACCTCGCTCTATGTTTTGAAGTTAAAATCCTCAAATATGGTAAAATAGTGATTTTTTTGACGTTTTTCATGTAGTTTGATAATACGTAAATATATTCATTTTTACCAATATTTCGATACTATTTCATGTAGTATCACGATATGTGATTTGGCTTTCAAATCTCAGAATTTCGCATAATATTGCGTTTTAGGCAAGTTTTCTTGCATTTTGTTTCGTACGAAAAATCATCGAATTTAGCAATATTTTGACGTTTATCATCCCCTTTTCCTCTGTGTGATTTAAACAAAATATAATCGAATTAGGCAATATTTTGCCGTTTTTTCACGTTTTTTTGAATTTTCAGTTTATGGGTTTTCATTATATATACGATAAAAATGATGCAAACACATAA
Organism: Procambarus clarkii; assembly: GCF_040958095.1. NCBI lineage: Eukaryota > Metazoa > Arthropoda > Malacostraca > Decapoda > Cambaridae > Procambarus > Procambarus clarkii. The sequence goes on along the minus strand of NW_027189570.1, from coordinate 37,917 downwards.
TTCATTATATAATAACCTTAAATACTTCATTTTCAACCATCTAATTTGTTTCTCGTTAAAATACTGAGTAAGATATTGAAAAGGGGAGAAGTTCGGTTTTTATTGCATATATCGACGTTTCAGCCGGATTAGAGCGGTTTTACGTGTACATCTTTCATCCGTAATATAAACGGAAAATCAACAACATTTTAGTTCATTCTAATGAAAACACATTGTTTTTTATCATTTGTATGGCAAACAACATTATCATATGTCTTTTCTTGGATCTAAATAATACGAAACCTCGCTCTATGATTTAAAGTTAAAATCCTCAAATATGGTAAAATAGTGACTTTTTCACGTTAATCATGTAGTTTGATATAACGTATATATATTAATTTTTACCAATATTTCGATACTATTTCATGTAGTATCACGATATGTGATTTGGCCTTCAAATCTCAGAATGTCGCATAATATTGCATTTTAAGCAAGTTTTCTTGCATTTTGTTTCGTACGAAAAATCATCGAATTTAGCAATATATTGACGTTTACCATCCCCTTTTCCTCTGTGTGATTTAAACAAAATATCATCGAATTAGGCAATATTTTGCCGTTTTTCCTTGTTTTTGTGAATTTTCAGTCTATGGGTATTAATTCATTATATATACGATAAAAAGATGCAAACACATAATTGATTAAATAATAACCTTAAATACTTCATTTTCAATCATCTATTTGTTTCTCGTTAAAATACTGAGTAAGATATTGAAAAGGGGTGAAGTTCTGTTTTTATTGCATATATCGACGTTTCAGCCGGAATAGAGATGTTTTCGTGTACATCTTCCGTCGGTAATATAAACGGAAAATCAGGAACATTATAGTTAATTCTAATGAAAACACATTGGTTTTATCATTTGTAATGGAAACAACATTGTCATATGTCTTTTCTTGGATCTAAATAATACGAAACCTCGCTCTATGATTTAAAGTTAAAATCCTCAAATATGGTAAAATAGTGACTTTTTCACGTTAATCATGTAGTTTGATATAACGTATATATATTAATTTTTACCAATATTTCGATACTATTTCATGTAGTATCACGATATGTGATTTGGACTTCAAATCTCAGAATGTCGCATAATATTGCAGTTTAGGCAAGTTTTCTTGCATTTTGTTTCGTACGAAAAATCATCGAATTTAGCAATATTTTGACTTTACCATCCCCTTTTCCTCTGTGTGATTTAAACAAAATATCATCGAATTAGGCAATATTTTGCCGTTTTTCCTTGTTTTTGTGAATTTTCAGTCTATGGGTATTAATTCAATATATAAACGATAAAAATGATGCAAACACATAATTGATTAGATAATAACCTTAAATACTTCATTTTCAATCATCTATTTGTTTCTCGTTAAAATACTGTGTAAGATATTGAAAAGGGGAGAAGTTCTGTTTTTATTGCATATATCGACGTTTCAGCCGGATTAGAGCTGTTTTACGTGTACATCTTCCATCGGTAATATAAACGGAAAATCAACAACATTTTATTTAATTCTAATGAAAACACATTGTTTTTTATCATTTGTATTGGAAACAACATTGTCATATGTCTTTTCTTAGATCTAAATAATACGAAACCTCGCTCTATGATTTGAAGTTAAAATCCTCATATATGGTAAAATAGTGACTTTTTCACGTTAATCATGTAGTTTGATATTACGTAAATATATTCATTTTTATCAATATTTCAATACTATTTCATGTAGTATCACGATATGTGATTTGGCCTTCAAATCTCAGAATGTCGCATAATATTGCAGTTTAGGCAAGTTTTCTTGCATTTTGTTTCGTACGAAAAATCATCGAATTTAGCAATATTTTGACGTTTATCATCCCCTTTTCCTCTGTGTGATTTAAGCAAAATATAATCGAATTAGGCAATATTTTGCCGTTTTTCCACGTTTTTTTGAATTTTCAGTTTATGGGTTTTCATTATATATACGATAAAAATGATGCAAACACATAATTGATTAGATAATAACCTTAAATACTTCATTTTCAACCATCTATTTGTTTCTTGTTAAAATACTGAGTAAGATATTGAAAAGGGGAGAAGTTCGGTTTTTATTGCATATATCGACGTTTCAGCCGGATTAGAGCGGTTTTACGTGTACATCTTCCATCGGTAATATAAACGGAAAATCAACAACATTTTAGTTAATTCTAATGAAAACACATTGTTTTTTATCATTTGGTATGGAAACAACATTGTCATATGTTTTTTTCTTGGATCTAAATAATACGAAACCTCGCTCTATGATTTGAAGTTAAAATCCTCAAATATGGTAAAATAGTGACTTTTTCACGTTAATCATGTAGTTTGATATTACGTAAATATATTCATTTTTACCAATATTTCGATACTATTTCATGTGGTATCAAGATATGTGATTTGGCTTTCAAATCTCAGAATGTCGCATAATATTGCATTTTAAGCAAGTTTTCTTGCATTTTGTTTCGAACGAAAAATCATCGAATTTAGCAATATATTGACGTTTACCATCCCCTTTTCCTCTGTGTGATTTAAACAAAATATCATCGAATTAGGCAATATTTTGCCGTTTTTCCTTGTTTTTGTGAATTTTCAGTCTATGGGTATTAATTCATTATATATACGATAAAAATGATGCAAACACATAATTGATTAAATAATAACCTTAAATACTTCATTTTCAATCATCTATTTGTTTCTCGTTAAAATACTGAGTAAGATATTGAAAAGGGGTGAAGTTCTGTTTTTATTGCATATATCGACGTTTCAGCCGGAATAGAGATGTTTTCGTGTACATCTTCCGTCGGTAATATAAACGGAAAATCAGGAACATTATAGTTAATTCTAATGAAAACACATTGGTTTTATCATTTGTAATGGAAACAACATTGTCATATGTCTTTTCTTGGATCCAAATATTACGAAACCTCGCTCTATGTTTTGAAGTTAAAATCCTCAAATATGGTAAAATAGTGATTTTTTTGACGTTTTTCATGTAGTTTGATAATACGTAAATATATTCATTTTTACCAATATTTCGATACTATTTCATGTAGTATCACGATATGTGATTTGGCTTTCAAATCTCAGAGTTTCGCATAATATTGCGTTTTAGGCAAGTTTTCTTGCATTTTGTTTCGTACGAAAAATCATCGAATTTAGCAATATTTTGACGTTTATCATCCCCTTTTCCTTTATGTGATTTAAGCAAAATAACATGGAATTAGGCATTATTTTGCCGCTTTTCCTTGTATTTGTGAATTTTCAGTCTATGGGTATTAATTCATTATATATATGATAAAAATGATGCAAACACATAATTGATTAGATAATGACCTTAAATACTACATTTTCAATCATCTATTTGTTTCTCGTTAAAATACTGAGTAAGATATTGAAAAAGGGAGAAATTCGGTTTTTATTGCATATATCGACGTTTCAGCGGATTAGAGCGGTTTTACGTGTACATCTTTCATCCGTAATATAAACGGTAAATCAACAACATTTTAGTTAATTCTAATGAAAACACATTGTTTTTTATCATTTGTATTGGAAACAACATTGTCATATGTCTTTTCTTGGATCTAAATAATACGAAACCTCGCTCTATGATTTGAAGTTAAAATCCTCAAATATGGTAAAATAGTGACTTTTTCACATTAATCATGTAGTTTGATATTACGTAAATATATTCATTTTTACCAATATTTCGATACTATTTCATGTAGTATCACGAAATGTGATTTGGACTTCAAATCTCAGAATGTCGCATAATATTGCATTTTAAGCAAGTTTTCTTGCATTTTGTTTCGTACGAAAAATCATCGAATTTAGCAATATTTTGACGTTTACCATCCCCTTTTCCTCTGTGTGAATTAAACAAAATATCATCGAATTAGGCAATATTTTGCCGTTTTTCCTTGTTTTTGTGAATTTTCAGTCTATGGGTATTAATTCAATATATATACGATAAAAATGATGCAAACACATAATTGATTAGATAATACCCTTAAATACTTCATTTTCAATCATCTATTTGTTTCTCGTTAAAATACTGGGTAAGATATTGAAAAGGGGAGAAGTTCTGTTTTTATTGCATATATCGACGTTTCAGCCGGATTAGAGCGGTTTTACGTGTACATCTTCCATCGGAAATATAAACAGAAAATCAACAACATTTTATTTAATTCTAATGAAAACACATTGTTTTTTATCATTTGTATTGGAAACAACATTGTCATATGTCTTTTCTTAGATCTAAATAATACGAAACCTCGCTCTATGATTTGAAGTTAAAATCCTCATATATGGTAAAATAGTGACTTTTTCACGTTAATCATGTAGTTTGATATTACGTAAATATATTCATTTTTACCAATATTTCGATACTATTTCATGTAGTATCATGATATGTGATTTGGCCTTCAAATCTCTGAATGTCGCATAATATTGCAGTTTAGGCAAGTTTTCTTGCTTTTTGTTTCGTACGAAAAATCATCGAATTTAGCAATATTTTGACGTTTATCATCCCCTTTTCCTCTGTGTGATTTAAACACAATATAATCGAATTAGGCAATATTTTGCCGTTTTTTAACGTTTTTTTGAATTTTCAGTTTATGGGTTTTCATTATATATACGTTAAAAATGATGCAAACACATAATTGATTAGATAATAACCTTAAATACTTCATTTTCAACCATCTATTTGTTTCTCGTTAAAATACTGAGTAAGATATTGAAAAGGGGAGAAGTTCGGTTTTTATTGCATATATCGACGTTTCAGCCGGATTAGAGCGGTTTTACGTGTACATCTTCCATCGGAAATATAAACAGAAAATCAACAACATTTTAGTTAATTCTAATGAAAACACATTGTTTTTTATCATTTGGTATGGAAACAACATTGTCATATGTTTTTTTCTTGGATCTAAATAATACGAAACCTCGCTCTATGATTTGAAGTTAAAATCCTCATATATGGTAAAATAGTGACTTTTTTCACGTTTTTCATGTAGTTTGATAATACGTAAATATATTCATTTTTACCAATATTTCGATACTATTTCATGTAGGATCACGATATGTGATTTGGCTTTCAAACCTCAGAATGTCGCATAATATTGCATTTTAAGCAAGTTTTCTTGCATTTTGTTTCGTACGAAAAATCATCGAATTTAGCAATATATTGACGTTTACCATCCCCTTTTCCTCTGTGTGATTTAAACAAAATATCATCGAATTAGGCAATATTTTGCTGTTTTTCCTTCTTTTTGTGAATTTTCAGTCTATGGGTATTAATTCATTATATATACGATAAAAATGATGCAAACACATAATTGATTAAATAATAACCTTAAATACTTCATTTTCAATCATCTATTTGTTTCTCGTTAAAATACTGAGTAAGATATTGAAAAGGGGTGAAGTTCTGTTTTTATTGCATATATCGACGTTTCAGCCGGAATAGAGATGTTTTCGTGTACATCTTCCGTCGGTAATATAAACGGAAAATCAGGAACATTATAGTTAATTCTAATGAAAACACATTGGTTTTATCATTTGTAATGGAAACAACATTGTCATATGTCTTTTCTTGGATCTAAATAATACGAAACCTCGCTCTATGATTTGAAGTTAAAATCCTCAAATATGGTAAAATAGTGACTTTTTCACGTTAATCATGTAGTTTGATATAACGTATATATATTAATTTTTACCAATATTTCGATACTATTTCATGTAGTATCACGATATGTGATTTGGACTTCAAATCTCAGAATGTCGCATAATATTGCAGTTTAGGCAAGTTTTCTTGCATTTTGTTTCGTACGAAAAAACATCGAATTTAGCAATATTTTGACTTTACCATCCCCTTTTCCTCTGTGTGATTTAAACAAAATATCATCGAATTAGGCAATATTTTGCCGTTTTTCCTTGTTTTTGTGAATTTTCAGTCTATGGGTATTAATTCAATATATAAACGATAAAAATGATGCAAACACATAATTGATTAGATAATAACCTTAAATACTTCATTTTCAATCATCTATTTGTTTCTCGTTAAAATACTGTGTAAGATATTGAAAAGGGGAGAAGTTCGGTTTTTATTGCATATATCGACGTTTCAGCCGGATTAGAGCGGTTTTACGTGTACATCTTCCATCGGTAATATAAACGGAAAATCAACAACATTTTATTTAATTCTAATGAAAACACATTGTTTTTTATCATTTGTATTGGAAACAACATTGTCATATGTCTTTTCTTAGATCTAAATAATACGAAACCTCGCTCTATGATTTGAAGTTAAAATCCTCATATATGGTAAAATAGTGACTTTTTCACGTTAATCATGTAGTTTGATATTACGTAAATATATTCATTTTTATCAATATTTCGATACTATTTCATGTAGTATCACGATATGTGATTTGGCCTTCAAATCTCAGAATGTCGCATAATATTGCAGTTTAGGCAAGTTTTCTTGCATTTTGTTTCGTACGAAAAATCATCGAATTTAGCAATATTTTGACGTTTATCATCCCCTTTTCCTCTGTGTGATTTAAGCAAAATATAATCGAATTAGGCAATATTTTGCCGTTTTTCCACGTTTTTTTGAATTTTCAGTTTATGGGTTTTCATTATATATACGATAAAAATGATGCAAACACATAATTGATTAGATAATAACCTTAAATACTTCATTTTCAACCATCTATTTGTTTCTTGTTAAAATACTGAGTAAGATATTGAAAAGGGGAGAAGTTCGGTTTTTATTGCATATATCGACGTTTCAGCCGGATTAGAGCGGTTTTACGTGTACATCTTCCATCGGTAATATAAACGGAAAATCAACAACATTTTAGTTAATTCTAATGAAAACACATTGTTTTTTATCATTTGGTATGGAAACAACATTGTCATATGTTTTTTTCTTGGATCTAAATAATACGAAACCTCGCTCTATGATTTGAAGTTAAAATCCTCAAATATGGTAAAATAGTGACTTTTTCACGTTAATCATGTAGTTTGATATTACGTAAATATATTCATTTTTACCAATATTTCGATACTATTTCATGTGGTATCACGATATGTGATTTGGCTTTCAAATCTCAGAATGTCGCATAATATTGCATTTTAAGCAAGTTTTCTTGCATTTTGTTTCGAACGAAAAATCATCGAATTTAGCAATATATTGACGTTTACCATCCCCTTTTCCTCTGTGTGATTTAAACAAAATATCATCGAATTAGGCAATATTTTGCCGTTTTTCCTTGTTTTTGTGAATTTTCAGTCTATGGGTATTAATTCATTATATATACGATAAAAATGATGCAAACACATAATTGATTAAATAATAACCTTAAATACTTCATTTTCAATCATCTATTTGTTTCTCGTTAAAATACTGAGTAAGATATTGAAAAGGGGTGAAGTTCTGTTTTTATTGCATATATCGACGTTTCAGCCGGAATAGAGATGTTTTCGTGTACATCTTCCGTCGGTAATATAAACGGAAAATCAGGAACATTATAGTTAATTCTAATGAAAACACATTGGTTTTATCATTTGTAATGGAAACAACATTGTCATATGTCTTTTCTTGGATCCAAATATTACGAAACCTCGCTCTATGTTTTGAAGTTAAAATCCTCAAATATGGTAAAATAGTGATTTTTTTGACGTTTTTCATGTAGTTTGATAATACGTAAATATATTCATTTTTACCAATATTTCGATACTATTTCATGTAGTATCACGATATGTGATTTGGCTTTCAAATCTCAGAGTTTCGCATAATATTGCGTTTTAGGCAAGTTTTCTTGCATTTTGTTTCGTACGAAAAATCATCGAATTTAGCAATATTTTGACGTTTATCATCCCCTTTTCCTTTATGTGATTTAAGCAAAATAACATGGAATTAGGCATTATTTTGCCGCTTTTCCTTGTATTTGTGAATTTTCAGTCTATGGGTATTAATTCATTATATATATGATAAAAATGATGCAAACACATAATTGATTAGATAATGACCTTAAATACTACATTTTCAATCATCTATTTGTTTCTCGTTAAAATACTGAGTAAGATATTGAAAAAGGGAGAAATTCGGTTTTTATTGCATATATCGACGTTTCAGCGGATTAGAGCGGTTTTACGTGTACATCTTTCATCCGTAATATAAACGGTAAATCAACAACATTTTAGTTAATTCTAATGAAAACACATTGTTTTTTATCATTTGTATTGGAAACAACATTGTCATATGTCTTTTCTTGGATCTAAATAATACGAAACCTCGCTCTATGATTTGAAGTTAAAATCCTCAAATATGGTAAAATAGTGACTTTTTCACATTAATCATGTAGTTTGATATTACGTAAATATATTCATTTTTACCAATATTTCGATACTATTTCATGTAGTATCACGAAATGTGATTTGGACTTCAAATCTCAGAATGTCGCATAATATTGCATTTTAAGCAAGTTTTCTTGCATTTTGTTTCGTACGAAAAATCATCGAATTTAGCAATATTTTGACGTTTACCATCCCCTTTTCCTCTGTGTGAATTAAACAAAATATCATCGAATTAGGCAATATTTTGCCGTTTTTCCTTGTTTTTGTGAATTTTCAGTCTATGGGTATTAATTCAATATATATACGATAAAAATGATGCAAACACATAATTGATTAGATAATACCCTTAAATACTTCATTTTCAATCATCTATTTGTTTCTCGTTAAAATACTGGGTAAGATATTGAAAAGGGGAGAAGTTCTGTTTTTATTGCATATATCGACGTTTCAGCCGGATTAGAGCGGTTTTACGTGTACATCTTCCATCGGAAATATAAACAGAAAATCAACAACATTTTATTTAATTCTAATGAAAACACATTGTTTTTTATCATTTGTATTGGAAACAACATTGTCATATGTCTTTTCTTAGATCTAAATAATACGAAACCTCGCTCTATGATTTGAAGTTAAAATCCTCATATATGGTAAAATAGTGACTTTTTCACGTTAATCATGTAGTTTGATATTACGTAAATATATTCATTTTTACCAATATTTCGATACTATTTCATGTAGTATCATGATATGTGATTTGGCCTTCAAATCTCTGAATGTCGCATAATATTGCAGTTTAGGCAAGTTTTCTTGCTTTTTGTTTCGTACGAAAAATCATCGAATTTAGCAATATTTTGACGTTTATCATCCCCTTTTCCTCTGTGTGATTTAAACACAATATAATCGAATTAGGCAATATTTTGCCGTTTTTTAACGTTTTTTTGAATTTTCAGTTTATGGGTTTTCATTATATATACGTTAAAAATGATGCAAACACATAATTGATTAGATAATAACCTTAAATACTTCATTTTCAACCATCTATTTGTTTCTCGTTAAAATACTGAGTAAGATATTGAAAAGGGGAGAAGTTCGGTTTTTATTGCATATATCGACGTTTCAGCCGGATTAGAGCGGTTTTACGTGTACATCTTCCATCGGAAATATAAACGGAAAATCAACAACATTTTAGTTAATTCTAATGAAAACACATTGTTTTTTATCATTTGGTATGGAAACAACATTGTCATATGTTTTTTTCTTGGATCTAAATAATACGAAACCTCGCTCTACTATTTGAAGTTAAAATCCTCATATATGGTAAAATAGTGACTTTTTTCACGTTTTTCATGTAGTTTGATAATACGTAAATATATTCATTTTTACCAATATTTCGATACTATTTCATGTAGGATCACGATATGTGATTTGGCTTTCAAACCTCAGAATGTCGCATAATATTGCATTTTAAGCAAGTTTTCTTGCATTTTGTTTCGTACGAAAAATCATCGAATTTAGCAATATATTGACGTTTACCATCCCCTTTTCCTCTGTGTGATTTAAACAAAATATCATCGAATTAGGCAATATTTTGCCGTTTTTCCTTCTTTTTGTGAATTTTCAGTCTATGGGTATTAATTCATTATATATACGATAAAAATGATGCAAACACATAATTGATTAAATAATAACCTTAAATACTTCATTTTCAATCATCTATTTGTTTCTCGTTAAAATACTGAGTAAGATATTGAAAAGGGGTGAAGTTCTGTTTTTATTGCATATATCGACGTTTCAGCCGGAATAGAGATGTTTTCGTGTACATCTTCCGTCGGTAATATAAACGGAAAATCAGGAACATTATAGTTAATTCTAATGAAAACACATTGGTTTTATCATTTGTAATGGAAACAACATTGTCATATGTCTTTTCTTGGATCCAAATATTACGAAACCTCGCTCTATGTTTTGAAGTTAAAATCCTCAAATATGGTAAAATAGTGATTTTTTTGACGTTTTTCATGTAGTTTGATAATACGTAAATATATTCATTTTTACCAATATTTCGATACTATTTCATGTAGTATCACGATATGTGATTTGGCTTTCAAATCTCAGAGTTTCGCATAATATTGCGTTTTAGGCAAGTTTTCTTGCATTTTGTTTCGTACGAAAAATCATCGAATTTAGCAATATTTTGACGTTTATCATCCCCTTTTCCTTTATGTGATTTAAGCAAAATAACATGGAATTAGGCATTATTTTGCCGCTTTTCCTTGTATTTGTGAATTTTCAGTCTATGGGTATTAATTCATTATATATATGATAAAAATGATGCAAACACATAATTGATTAGATAATGACCTTAAATACTACATTTTCAATCATCTATTTGTTTCTCGTTAAAATACTGAGTAAGATATTGAAAAAGGGAGAAATTCGGTTTTTATTGCATATATCGACGTTTCAGCGGATTAGAGCGGTTTTACGTGTACATCTTTCATCCGTAATATAAACGGTAAATCAACAACATTTTAGTTAATTCTAATGAAAACACATTGTTTTTTATCATTTGTATTGGAAACAACATTGTCATATGTCTTTTCTTGGATCTAAATAATACGAAACCTCGCTCTATGATTTGAAGTTAAAATCCTCAAATATGGTAAAATAGTGACTTTTTCACATTAATCATGTAGTTTGATATTACGTAAATATATTCATTTTTACCAATATTTCGATACTATTTCATGTAGTATCACGAAATGTGATTTGGACTTCAAATCTCAGAATGTCGCATAATATTGCATTTTAAGCAAGTTTTCTTGCATTTTGTTTCGTACGAAAAATCATCGAATTTAGCAATATTTTGACGTTTACCATCCCCTTTTCCTCTGTGTGAATTAAACAAAATATCATCGAATTAGGCAATATTTTGCCGTTTTTCCTTGTTTTTGTGAATTTTCAGTCTATGGGTATTAATTCAATATATATACGATAAAAATGATGCAAACACATAATTGATTAGATAATACCCTTAAATACTTCATTTTCAATCATCTATTTGTTTCTCGTTAAAATACTGGGTAAGATATTGAAAAGGGGAGAAGTTCTGTTTTTATTGCATATATCGACGTTTCAGCCGGATTAGAGCGGTTTTACGTGTACATCTTCCATCGGAAATATAAACAGAAAATCAACAACATTTTATTTAATTCTAATGAAAACACATTGTTTTTTATCATTTGTATTGGAAACAACATTGTCATATGTCTTTTCTTAGATCTAAATAATACGAAACCTCGCTCTATGATTTGAAGTTAAAATCCTCATATATGGTAAAATAGTGACTTTTTCACGTTAATCATGTAGTTTGATATTACGTAAATATATTCATTTTTACCAATATTTCGATACTATTTCATGTAGTATCATGATATGTGATTTGGCCTTCAAATCTCTGAATGTCGCATAATATTGCAGTTTAGGCAAGTTTTCTTGCTTTTTGTTTCGTACGAAAAATCATCGAATTTAGCAATATTTTGACGTTTATCATCCCCTTTTCCTCTGTGTGATTTAAACACAATATAATCGAATTAGGCAATATTTTGCCGTTTTTTAACGTTTTTTTGAATTTTCAGTTTATGGGTTTTCATTATATATACGTTAAAAATGATGCAAACACATAATTGATTAGATAATAACCTTAAATACTTCATTTTCAACCATCTATTTGTTTCTCGTTAAAATACTGAGTAAGATATTGAAAAGGGGAGAAGTTCGGTTTTTATTGCATATATCGACGTTTCAGCCGGATTAGAGCGGTTTTACGTGTACATCTTCCATCGGAAATATAAACAGAAAATCAACAACATTTTAGTTAATTCTAATGAAAACACATTGTTTTTTATCATTTGGTATGGAAACAACATTGTCATATGTTTTTTTCTTGGATCTAAATAATACGAAACCTCGCTCTATGATTTGAAGTTAAAATCCTCATATATGGTAAAATAGTGACTTTTTTCACGTTTTTCATGTAGTTTGATAATACGTAAATATATTCATTTTTACCAATATTTCGATACTATTTCATGTAGGATCACGATATGTGATTTGGCTTTCAAACCTCAGAATGTCGCATAATATTGCATTTTAAGCAAGTTTTCTTGCATTTTGTTTCGTACGAAAAATCATCGAATTTAGCAATATATTGACGTTTACCATCCCCTTTTCCTCTGTGTGATTTAAACAAAATATCATCGAATTAGGCAATATTTTGCTGTTTTTCCTTCTTTTTGTGAATTTTCAGTCTATGGGTATTAATTCATTATATATACGATAAAAATGATGCAAACACATAATTGATTAAATAATAACCTTAAATACTTCATTTTCAATCATCTATTTGTTTCTCGTTAAAATACTGAGTAAGATATTGAAAAGGGGTGAAGTTCTGTTTTTATTGCATATATCGACGTTTCAGCCGGAATAGAGATGTTTTCGTGTACATCTTCCGTCGGTAATATAAACGGAAAATCAGGAACATTATAGTTAATTCTAATGAAAACACATTGGTTTTATCATTTGTAATGGAAACAACATTGTCATATGTCTTTTCTTGGATCTAAATAATACGAAACCTCGCTCTATGATTTGAAGTTAAAATCCTCAAATATGGTAAAATAGTGACTTTTTCACGTTAATCATGTAGTTTGATATAACGTATATATATTAATTTTTACCAATATTTCGATACTATTTCATGTAGTATCACGATATGTGATTTGGACTTCAAATCTCAGAATGTCGCATAATATTGCAGTTTAGGCAAGTTTTCTTGCATTTTGTTTCGTACGAAAAAACATCGAATTTAGCAATATTTTGACTTTACCATCCCCTTTTCCTCTGTGTGATTTAAACAAAATATCATCGAATTAGGCAATATTTTGCCGTTTTTCCTTGTTTTTGTGAATTTTCAGTCTATGGGTATTAATTCAATATATAAACGATAAAAATGATGCAAACACATAATTGATTACATAATAACCTTAAATACTTCATTTTCAATCATCTATTAGTTTCTCGTTAAAATACTGTGTAAGATATTGAAAAGGGGAGAAGTTCGGTTTTTATTGCATATATCGACGTTTCAGCCGGATTAGAGCGGTTTTACGTGTACATCTTCCATCGGTAATATAAACGGAAAATCAACAACATTTTATTTAATTCTAATGAAAACACATTGTTTTTTATCATTTGTATTGGAAACAACATTGTCATATGTCTTTTCTTAGATCTAAATAATACGAAACCTCGCTCTATGATTTGAAGTTAAAATCCTCATATATGGTAAAATAGTGACTTTTTCACGTTAATCATGTAGTTTGATATTACGTAAATATATTCATTTTTATCAATATTTCGATACTATTTCATGTAGTATCACGATATGTGATTTGGCCTTCAAATCTCAGAATGTCGCATAATATTGCAGTTTAGGCAAGTTTTCTTGCATTTTGTTTCGTACGAAAAATCATCGAATTTAGCAATATTTTGACGTTTATCATCCCCTTTTCCTCTGTGTGATTTAAGCAAAATATAATCGAATTAGGCAATATTTTGCCGTTTTTCCACGTTTTTTTGAATTTTCAGTTTATGGGTTTTCATTATATATACGATAAAAATGATGCAAACACATAATTGATTAGATAATAACCTTAAATACTTCATTTTCAACCATCTATTTGTTTCTTGTTAAAATACTGAGTAAGATATTGAAAAGGGGAGAAGTTCGGTTTTTATTGCATATATCGACGTTTCAGCCGGATTAGAGCGGTTTTACGTGTACATCTTCCATCGGTAATATAAACGGAAAATCAACAACATTTTAGTTAATTCTAATGAAAACACATTGTTTTTTATCATTTGGTATGGAAACAACATTGTCATATGTTTTTTTCTTGGATCTAAATAATACGAAACCTCGCTCTATGATTTGAAGTTAAAATCCTCAAATATGGTAAAATAGTGACTTTTTCACGTTAATCATGTAGTTTGATATTACGTAAATATATTCATTTTTACCAATATTTCGATACTATTTCATGTGGTATCACGATATGTGATTTGGCTTTCAAATCTCAGAATGTCGCATAATATTGCATTTTAAGCAAGTTTTCTTGCATTTTGTTTCGAACGAAAAATCATCGAATTTAGCAATATATTGACGTTTACCATCCCCTTTTCCTCTGTGTGATTTAAACAAAATATCATCGAATTAGGCAATATTTTGCCGTTTTTCCTTGTTTTTGTGAATTTTCAGTCTATGGGTATTAATTCATTATATATACGATAAAAATGATGCAAACACATAATTGATTAAATAATAACCTTAAATACTTCATTTTCAATCATCTATTTGTTTCTCGTTAAAATACTGAGTAAGATATTGAAAAGGGGTGAAGTTCTGTTTTTATTGCATATATCGACGTTTCAGCCGGAATAGAGATGTTTTCGTGTACATCTTCCGTCGGTAATATAAACGGAAAATCAGGAACATTATAGTTAATTCTAATGAAAACACATTGGTTTTATCATTTGTAATGGAAACAACATTGTCATATGTCTTTTCTTGGATCCAAATATTACGAAACCTCGCTCTATGTTTTGAAGTTAAAATCCTCAAATATGGTAAAATAGTGATTTTTTTGACGTTTTTCATGTAGTTTGATAATACGTAAATATATTCATTTTTACCAATATTTCGATACTATTTCATGTAGTATCACGATATGTGATTTGGCTTTCAAATCTCAGAGTTTCGCATAATATTGCGTTTTAGGCAAGTTTTCTTGCATTTTGTTTCGTACGAAAAATCATCGAATTTAGCAATATTTTGACGTTTATCATCCCCTTTTCCTTTATGTGATTTAAGCAAAATAACATGGAATTAGGCATTATTTTGCCGCTTTTCCTTGTATTTGTGAATTTTCAGTCTATGGGTATTAATTCATTATATATATGATAAAAATGATGCAAACACATAATTGATTAGATAATGACCTTAAATACTACATTTTCAATCATCTATTTGTTTCTCGTTAAAATACTGAGTAAGATATTGAAAAAGGGAGAAATTCGGTTTTTATTGCATATATCGACGTTTCAGCGGATTAGAGCGGTTTTACGTGTACATCTTTCATCCGTAATATAAACGGTAAATCAACAACATTTTAGTTAATTCTAATGAAAACACATTGTTTTTTATCATTTGTATTGGAAACAACATTGTCATATGTCTTTTCTTGGATCTAAATAATACGAAACCTCGCTCTATGATTTGAAGTTAAAATCCTCAAATATGGTAAAATAGTGACTTTTTCACATTAATCATGTAGTTTGATATTACGTAAATATATTCATTTTTACCAATATTTCGATACTATTTCATGTAGTATCACGAAATGTGATTTGGACTTCAAATCTCAGAATGTCGCATAATATTGCATTTTAAGCAAGTTTTCTTGCATTTTGTTTCGTACGAAAAATCATCGAATTTAGCAATATTTTGACGTTTACCATCCCCTTTTCCTCTGTGTGAATTAAACAAAATATCATCGAATTAGGCAATATTTTGCCGTTTTTCCTTGTTTTTGTGAATTTTCAGTCTATGGGTATTAATTCAATATATATACGATAAAAATGATGCAAACACATAATTGATTAGATAATACCCTTAAATACTTCATTTTCAATCATCTATTTGTTTCTCGTTAAAATACTGGGTAAGATATTGAAAAGGGGAGAAGTTCTGTTTTTATTGCATATATCGACGTTTCAGCCGGATTAGAGCGGTTTTACGTGTACATCTTCCATCGGAAATATAAACAGAAAATCAACAACATTTTATTTAATTCTAATGAAAACACATTGTTTTTTATCATTTGTATTGGAAACAACATTGTCATATGTCTTTTCTTAGATCTAAATAATACGAAACCTCGCTCTATGATTTGAAGTTAAAATCCTCATATATGGTAAAATAGTGACTTTTTCACGTTAATCATGTAGTTTGATATTACGTAAATATATTCATTTTTACCAATATTTCGATACTATTTCATGTAGTATCATGATATGTGATTTGGCCTTCAAATCTCTGAATGTCGCATAATATTGCAGTTTAGGCAAGTTTTCTTGCTTTTTGTTTCGTACGAAAAATCATCGAATTTAGCAATATTTTGACGTTTATCATCCCCTTTTCCTCTGTGTGATTTAAACACAATATAATCGAATTAGGCAATATTTTGCCGTTTTTTAACGTTTTTTTGAATTTTCAGTTTATGGGTTTTCATTATATATACGTTAAAAATGATGCAAACACATAATTGATTAGATAATAACCTTAAATACTTCATTTTCAACCATCTATTTGTTTCTCGTTAAAATACTGAGTAAGATATTGAAAAGGGGAGAAGTTCGGTTTTTATTGCATATATCGACGTTTCAGCCGGATTAGAGCGGTTTTACGTGTACATCTTCCATCGGAAATATAAACGGAAAATCAACAACATTTTAGTTAATTCTAATGAAAACACATTGTTTTTTATCATTTGGTATGGAAACAACATTGTCATATGTTTTTTTCTTGGATCTAAATAATACGAAACCTCGCTCTACTATTTGAAGTTAAAATCCTCATATATGGTAAAATAGTGACTTTTTTCACGTTTTTCATGTAGTTTGATAATACGTAAATATATTCATTTTTACCAATATTTCGATACTATTTCATGTAGGATCACGATATGTGATTTGGCTTTCAAACCTCAGAATGTCGCATAATATTGCATTTTAAGCAAGTTTTCTTGCATTTTGTTTCGTACGAAAAATCATCGAATTTAGCAATATATTGACGTTTACCATCCCCTTTTCCTCTGTGTGATTTAAACAAAATATCATCGAATTAGGCAATATTTTGCCGTTTTTCCTTCTTTTTGTGAATTTTCAGTCTATGGGTATTAATTCATTATATATACGATAAAAATGATGCAAACACATAATTGATTAAATAATAACCTTAAATACTTCATTTTCAATCATCTATTTGTTTCTCGTTAAAATACTGAGTAAGATATTGAAAAGGGGTGAAGTTCTGTTTTTATTGCATATATCGACGTTTCAGCCGGAATAGAGATGTTTTCGTGTACATCTTCCGTCGGTAATATAAACGGAAAATCAGGAACATTATAGTTAATTCTAATGAAAACACATTGGTTTTATCATTTGTAATGGAAACAACATTGTCATATGTCTTTTCTTGGATCTAAATAATACGAAACCTCGCTCTATGATTTGAAGTTAAAATCCTCAAATATGGTAAAATAGTGACTTTTTCACATTAATCATGTAGTTTGATATTACGTAAATATATTCATTTTTACCAATATTTCGATACTATTTCATGTAGTATCACGATATGTGATTTGGACTTCAAATCTCAGAATGTCGCATAATATTGCAGTTTAGGCAAGTTTTCTTGCATTTTGTTTCGTACGAAAAATCATCGAATTTAGCAATATTTTGACGTTTACCATCCCCTTTTCCTCTGTGTGATTTAAACAAAATATCATCGTATTAGGCAATATTTTGCCGTTTTTCCTTGTTTTTGTGAATTTTCAGTCTATGGGTATTAATTCAATATATATACGATAAAAATGATGCAAACACATAATTGATTAGATAATAACCTTAAATACTTCATTTTCAATCATCTATTTGTTTCTCGTTAAAATACTGTGTAAGATATTGAAAAGGGGAGAAGTTCTGTTTTTATTGCATATATCGACGTTTCAGCCGGATTAGAGCTGTTTTACGTGTACATCTTCCATCGGTAATATAAACGGAAAATCAACAACATTTTATTTAATTCTAATGAAAACACATTGTTTTTTATCATTTGTATTGGAAACAACATTGTCATATGTCTTTTCTTAGATCTAAATAATACGAAACCTCGCTCTATGATTTGAAGTTAAAATCCTCATATATGGTAAAATAGTGACTTTTTCACGTTAATCATGTAGTTTGATATTACGTAAATATATTCATTTTTATCAATATTTCGATACTATTTCATGTAGTATCACGATATGTGATTTGGCCTTCAAATCTCAGAATGTCGCATAATATTGCAGTTTAGGCAAGTTTTCTTGCATTTTGTTTCGTACGAAAAATCATCGAATTTAGCAATATTTTGACGTTTATCATCCCCTTTTCCTCTGTGTGATTTAAGCAAAATATAATCGAATTAGGCAATATTTTGCCGTTTTTCCACGTTTTTTTGAATTTTCAGTTTATGGGTTTTCATTATATATACGATAAAAATGATGCAAACACATAATTGATTAGATAATAACCTTAAATACTTCATTTTCAACCATCTATTTGTTTCTCGTTAAAATACTGAGTAAGATATTGAAAAGGGGAGAAGTTCGGTTTTTATTGCATATATCGACGTTTCAGCCGGATTAGAGCGGTTTTACGTGTACATCTTCCATCGGTAATATAAACGGAAAATCAACAACATTTTATTTAATTCTAATGAAAACACATTGTTTTTTATCATTTGTATTGGAAACAACATTGTCATATGTCTTTTCTTAGATCTAAATAATACGAAACCTCGCTCTATGATTTGAAGTTAAAATCCTCATATATGGTAAAATAGTGACTTTTTCACGTTAATCATGTAGTTTGATATTACGTAAATATATTCATTTTTATCAATATTTCGATACTATTTCATGTAGTATCACGATATGTGATTTGGCCTTCAAATCTCAGAATGTCGCATAATATTGCAGTTTAGGCAAGTTTTCTTGCATTTTGTTTCGTACGAAAAATCATCGAATTTAGCAATATTTTGACGTTTATCATCCCCTTTTCCTCTGTGTGATTTAAGCAAAATATAATCGAATTAGGCAATATTTTGCCGTTTTTCCACGTTTTTTTGAATTTTCAGTTTATGGGTTTTCATTATATATACGATAAAAATGATGCAAACACATAATTGATTAGATAATAACCTTAAATACTTCATTTTCAACCATCTATTTGTTTCTCGTTAAAATACTGAGTAAGATATTGAAAAGGGGAGAAGTTCGGATTTTATTGCATATATCGACGTTTCAGCCGGATTAGAGCGGTTTTACGTGTACATCTTCCATCGGTAATATAAACGGAAAATCAACAACATTTTAGTTAATTCTAATGAAAACACATTGTTTTTTATCATTTGGTATGGAAACAACATTGTCATATGTTTTTTTCTTGGATCTAAATAATACGAAACCTCGCTCTATGATTTGAAGTTAAAATCCTCAAATATGGTAAAATAGTGACTTTTTCACGTTAATCATGTAGTTTGATATTACGTAAATATATTCATTTTTACCAATATTTCGATACTATTTCATGTAGTATCACGATATGTGATTTGGCTTTCAAATCTCAGAATGTCGCATAATATTGCATTTTAAGCAAGTTTTCTTGCATTTTGTTTCGAACGAAAAATCATCGAATTTAGCAATATATTGACGTTTACCATCCCCTTTTCCTCTGTGTGATTTAAACAAAATATCATCGAATTAGGCAATATTTTGCCGTTTTTCCTTGTTTTTGTGAATTTTCAGTCTATGGGTATTAATTCATTATATATACGATAAAAATGATGCAAACACATAATTGATTAAATAATAACCTTAAATACTTCATTTTCAATCATCTATTTGTTTCTCGTTAAAATACTGAGTAAGATATTGAAAAGGGGTGAAGTTCTGTTTTTATTGCATATATCGACGTTTCAGCCGGAATAGAGATGTTTTCGTGTACATCTTCCGTCGGTAATATAAACGGAAAATCAGGAACATTATAGTTAATTCTAATGAAAACACATTGGTTTTATCATTTGTAATGGAAACAACATTGTCATATGTCTTTTCTTGGATCCAAATATTACGAAACCTCGCTCTATGTTTTGAAGTTAAAATCCTCAAATATGGTAAAATAGTGATTTTTTTGACGTTTTTCATGTAGTTTGATAATACGTAAATATATTCATTTTTACCAATATTTCGATACTATTTCATGTAGTATCACGATATGTGATTTGGCTTTCAAATCTCAGAATTTCGCATAATATTGCATTTTAGGTAAGTTTTCTTGCATTTTGTTTCGTACGAAAAATCATCGAATTTAGCAATATTTTGACGTTTATCATCCCCTTTTCCTTTATGTGATTTAAGCAAAATAACATGGAATTAGGCATTATTTTCCCGCTTTTCCTTGTATTTGTGAATTTTCAGTCTATGGGTATTAATTCATTATATATATGATAAAAATGATGCAAACACATAATTGATTAGATAATGACCTTAAATACTACATTTTCAATCATCTATTTGTTTCTCGTTAAAATACTGAGTAAGATATTGAAAAAGGGAGAAGTTCGGTTTTTATTGCATATATCGACGTTTCAGCGGATTAGAGCGGTTTTACGTGTACATCTTTCATCCGTAATATAAACGGTAAATCAACAACATTTTAGTTAATTCTAATGAAAACACATTGTTTTTTATCATTTGTATTGGAAACAACATTGTCATATGTCTTTTCTTGGATCTAAATAATACGAAACCTCGCTCTATGATTTGAAGTTAAAATCCTCAAATATGGTAAAATAGTGACTTTTTCACATTAATCATGTAGTTTGATATTACGTAAATATATTCATTTTTACCAATATTTCGATACTATTTCATGTAGTATCACGATATGTGATTTGGACTTCAAATCTCAGAATGTCGCATAATATTGCAGTTTAGGCAAGTTTTCTTGCATTTTGTTTCGTACGAAAAATCATCGAATTTAGCAATATTTTGACGTTTACCATCCCCTTTTCCTCTGTGTGATTTAAACAAAATATCATCGAATTAGGCAATATTATGCCGTTTTTCCTTGTTTTTGTGAATTTTCAGTCTATGGGTATTAATTCAATATATATACGATAAAAATGATGCAAACACATAATTGATTAGATAATAACCTTAAATACTTCATTTTCAATCATCTATTTGTTTCTCGTTAAAATACTGTGTAAGATATTGAAAAGGGGAGAAGTTCTGTTTTTATTGCATATATCGACGTTTCAGCCGGATTAGAGCTGTTTTACGTGTACATCTTCCATCGGTAATATAAACGGAAAATCAACAACATTTTATTTAATTCTAATGAAAACACATTGTTTTTTATCATTTGTATTGGAAACAACATTGTCATATGTCTTTTCTTAGATCTAAATAATACGAAACCTCGCTCTATGATTTGAAGTTAAAATCCTCATATATGGTAAAATAGTGACTTTTTCACGTTAATCATGTAGTTTGATATTACGTAAATATATTCATTTTTATCAATATTTCGATACTATTTCATGTAGTATCACGATATGTGATTTGGCCTTCAAATCTCAGAATGTCGCATAATATTGCAGTTTAGGCAAGTTTTCTTGCATTTTGTTTCGTACGAAAAATCATCGAATTTAGCAATATTTTGACGTTTATCATCCCCTTTTCCTCTGTGTGATTTAAGCAAAATATAATCGAATTAGGCAATATTTTGCCGTTTTTCCACGTTTTTTTGAATTTTCAGTTTATGGGTTTTCATTATATATACGATAAAAATGATGCAAACACATAATTGATTAGATAATAACCTTAAATACTTCATTTTCAACCATCTATTTGTTTCTCGTTAAAATACTGAGTAAGATATTGAAAAGGGGAGAAGTTCGGTTTTTATTGCATATATCGACGTTTCAGCCGGATTAGAGCGGTTTTACGTGTACATCTTCCATCGGTAATATAAACGGAAAATCAACAACATTTTATTTAATTCTAATGAAAACACATTGTTTTTTATCATTTGTATTGGAAACAACATTGTCATATGTCTTTTCTTAGATCTAAATAATACGAAACCTCGCTCTATGATTTGAAGTTAAAATCCTCATATATGGTAACATAGTGACTTTTTCACGTTAATCATGTAGTTTGATATTACGTAAATATATTCATTTTTATCAATATTTCGATACTATTTCATGTAGTATCACGATATGTGATTTGGCCTTCAAATCTCAGAATGTCGCATAATATTGCAGTTTAGGCAAGTTTTCTTGCATTTTGTTTCGTACGAAAAATCATCGAATTTAGCAATATTTTGACGTTTATCATCCCCTTTTCCTCTGTGTGATTTAAGCAAAATATAATCGAATTAGGCAATATTTTGCCGTTTTTCCACGTTTTTTTGAATTTTCAGTTTATGGGTTTTCATTATATATACGATAAAAATGATGCAAACACATAATTGATTAGATAATAACCTTAAATACTTCATTTTCAACCATCTATTTGTTTCTCGTTAAAATACTGAGTAAGATATTGAAAAGGGGAGAAGTTCGGTTTTTATTGCATATATCGACGTTTCAGCCGGATTAGAGCGGTTTTACGTGTACATCTTCCATCGGTAATATAAACGGAAAATCAACAACATTATAGTTAATTCTAATGAAAACACATTGTTTTTTATCATTTGGTATGGAAACAACATTGTCATATGTTTTTTTCTTGGATCTAAATAATACGAAACCTCGCTCTATGATTTGAAGTTAAAATCCTCAAATATGGTAAAATAGTGACTTTTTCACGTTAATCATGTAGTCTGATATTACGTAAATATATTCATTTTTACTAATATTTCGATACTATTTCGTGTAGTATCACGATATGTGATTTGGCTTTCAAATCTCAGAATGTCGCCTAATATTGCATTTTAAGCAAGTTTTCTTGCATTTTGTTTCGAACGAAAAATCATCGAATTTAGCAATATATTGACGTTTACCATCCCCTTTTCCTCTGTGTGATTTAAACAAAATATCATCGAATTAGGCAATATTTTGCCGTTTTTCCATGTTTTTGTGAATTTTCAGTCTATGGGTATTAATTCATTATATATACGATAAAAATGATGCAAACACATAATTGATTAAATAATAACCTTAAATACTTCATTTTTAATCATCTATTTGTTTCTCGTTAAAATACTGAGTAAGATATTGAAAAGGGGTGAAGTTCTGTTTTTATTGCATATATCGACGTTTCAGCCGGAATAGAGATGTTTTCGTGTACATCTTCCGTCGGTAATATAAACGGAAAAACAGGAACATTATAGTTAATTCTAATGAAAACACATTGGTTTTATCATTTGTAATGGAAACAACATTGTCATATGTCTTTTCTTGGATCCAAATATTACGAAACCTCGCTCTATGTTTTGAAGTTAAAATCCTCAAATATGGTAAAATAGTGATTTTTTTGACGTTTTTCATGTAGTTTGATAATACGTAAATATATTCATTTTTACCAATATTTCGATACTATTTCATGTAGTATCACGATATGTGATTTGGATTTCAAATCTCAGAATTTCGCATAATATTGCATTTTAGGCAAGTTTTCTTGCATTTTGTTTCGTACGAAAAATCATCGAATTTAGCAATATTTTGACGTTTATCATCCCCTTTTCCTTTATGTGATTTAAGCAAAATAACATGGAATTAGGCATTATTTTGCCGCTTTTCCTTGTATTTGTGAATTTTCAGTCTATGGGTATTAATTCATTATATATATGATAAAAATGATGCAAACACATAATTGATTAGATAATGACCTTAAATACTACATTTTCAATCATCTATTTGTTTCTCGTTAAAATACTGAGTAAGATATTGAAAAAGGGAGAAGTTCGGTTTTTATTGCATATATCGACGTTTCAGCGGATTAGAGCGGTTTTACGTGTACATCTTTCATCCGTAATATAAACGGTAAATCAACAACATTTTAGTTAATTCTAATGAAAACACATTGTTTTTTATTATTTGTATTGGAAACAACATTGTCATATGTCTTTTCTTGGATCTAAATAATACGAAACCTCGCTCTATGATTTGAAGTTAAAATCCTCAAATATGGTAAAATAGTGACTTTTTCACATTAATCATGTAGTTTGATATTACGTAAATATATTCATTTTTACCAATATTTCGATACTATTTCATGTAGTATCACGAAATGTGATTTGGACTTCAAATCTCAGAATGTCGCATAATATTGCATTTTAAGCAAGTTTTCTTGCATTTTGTTTCGTACGAAAAATCATCGAATTTAGCAATATTTTGACGTTTACCATCCCCTTTTCCTCTGTGTGAATTAAACAAAATATCATCGAATTAGGCAATATTTTGCCGTTTTTCCTTGTTTTTGTGAATTTTTCAGTCTATGGGTATTAATTCAATATATATACGATAAAAATGATGCAAACACATAATTGATTAGATAATACCCTTAAATACTTCATTTTCAATCATCTATTTGTTTCTCGTTAAAATACTGGGTAAGATATTGAAAAGGGGAGAAGTTCTGTTTTTATTGCATATATCGACGTTTCAGCCGGATTAGAGCGGTTTACGTGTACATCTTCCATCGGAAATATAAACAGAAAATCAACAACATTTTATTTAATTCTATTGAAAACACATTGTTTTTTTATAATTTGTATTGGAAACAACATTGTCATATGTCTTTTCTTAGATCTAAATAATACGAAACCTCGCTCTATGATTTGAAGTTAAAATCCTCATATATGGTAAAATAGTGACTTTTTCACGTTAATCATGTAGTTTGATATTACGTAAATATATTCATTTTTACCAATATTTCGATACTATTTCATGTAGTATCATGATATGTGATTTGGCCTTCAAATCTCTGAATGTCGCATAATATTGCAGTTTAGGCAAGTTTCTTGCTTTTTGTTTCGTACGAAAAATCATCGAATTTAGCAATATTTTGACGTTTATCATCCCCTTTTCCTCTGTGTGATTTAAACACAATATAATCGAATTAGGCAATATTTTGCCGTTTTTCCACGTTTTTTTGAATTTTCAGTTTATGGGTTTTCATTATATATACGATAAAAATGATGCAAACACATAATTGATTAGATAATAACCTTAAATACTTCATTTTCAACCATCTATTTGTTTCTCGTTAAAATACTGAGTAAGATATTGAAAAGGGGAGAAGTTTCGGTTTTTATTGCATATATCGAACGTTTCAGCCGGATTAGAGCGGTTTTACGTGTACATCTTCCATCGGAAGTAATAAACGGAAAATCAACAACATTTTAGTTAATTCTAATGAAAACACATTGTTTTTTTATCATTTGGTATGGAAACAACATTGTCATATGTTTTTTTCTTGGATCTAAATAATACGAAACCTCGCTCTATGATTTGAAGTTAAAATCCTCATATATGGTAAAATAGTGACTTTTTTCACGTTTTTCATGTAGATTGATAATACGTAAATATATTCATTTTTACCAATATTTCGATACTATTTCATGTAGGATCACGATATGTGATTTGGCTTTCAAACCTCAGAATGTCGCATAATATTGCATTTTAAGCAAGTTTTCTTGCATTTTGTTTCGTACGAAAAATCATCGAATTTAGCAATATTTTGATGTTTATCGTCCCCTTTTCCTCTGTGTGATTTAAACAAAATATCATCGAATTAGGCAATATTTTGCCGTTTTTCCTTGTTTTTGTGAATTTTCAGTCTATGGGTATTAATTCATTATATATACGATAAAAATGATGCAAACACATAATTGATTAGATAATAACCTTAAATACTTCATTTTCAATCATGTATTTGTTTCTCGTTAAAATACTGGGTAAGATATTGAAAAGGGGAGAAAATCTGTTTTTATTGCATATATCGACGTTTCAGCCGGATTAGAGCGGTTTTACGAGTACATCTTCCATCGGTAATATAAACGGAAAATCAACAACATTTTATTTAATTCTAATGAAAACACATTGTTTTTTATCATTTGTATTGGAAACAACATTGTCATGTCTTTTCTTGGATCTAAATAATACGAAACCTCGCTCTATGATTTGAAGTTAAAATCCTCATATATGGTAAAATAGTGACTTTTTCACGTTAATCATGTAGTTTGATATTACGTAAATATATTCATTTTTACCAATATTTCGATACTATTTCATGTAGTATCACGATATGTGATTTGGCCTTCAAATCTCAGAATGTCGCATAATATTGCAGTTTAGGCAAGTCTTCTTGCATTTTGTTTCGTACGAAAAAATCATCGAATTTAGCAATATTTTGACGTTTATCATCCCCTTTTCCTCTGTGTGATTTAAACAAAATATAATCGAATTAGGCAATATTTTGCCGTTTTTCCACGTTTTTTTGAATTTTCAGTTTATGGGTTTTCATTATATATACGATAAAAATGATGCAAACACATAATTCATTAGATAATAACCTTAAATACTTCCTTTTCAACCATCTAATTGTTTCTCGTTAAAATACTGAGTAAGATATTGAAAAGGGGAGAAGTTCGGTTTTTATTGCATATATCGACGTTTCAGCCGGATTAGAGCGGTTTTACGTGTACATCTTTCATCCGTAATATAAACGGAAAATCAACAACATTTTAGTTCATTCTAATGAAAACACATTGTTTTTTATCATTTGTATTGCAAACAACATTGTCATATGTCTTTTCTTGGATCTAAATAATACGAAACCTCGCTCTATGATTTGAAGTTAAAATCCTCAAATATGGTAAAATAGTGACTTTTTCACGTTAATCATGTAGTTTGATATAACGTATATATATTAATTTTTACCAATATTTCGATACTATTTCATGTAGTATCACGATATATGATTTGGCCTTCAAATCTCAGAATGTCGCAAAATATTGCATTTTAAGCAAGTTTTCTTGCATTTTGTTTCGTACGAAAAATCATCGAATTTAGCAATATATTGACGTTTACCATCCCCTTTTCCTTTATGTGATTTAAGCAAAATAACATGGAATTAGGCATTATTTTGCGCTTTTCCTTGTATTTGTGAATTTTCAGTCTATGGGTATTAATTCATTATATATATGATAAAAATGATGCAAACACATAATTGATTAGATAATGACCTTAAATACTTCATTCTCAATCATCTATTTGTTTCTCGTTAAAATACTGAGTAAGATATTGAAAAAGGGAGAAGTTCGGTTTTATTGCATATATCGACGTTTCAGCGGATTAGAGCGGTTTTACGTGTACATCTTTCATCCGTAATATAAACGGTAAATCAACAACATTTTAGTTAATTCTAATGAAAACACATTGTTTTTTATCATTTGTATTGGAAACAACATTGTCATATGTCTTTTCTTGGATCTAAATAATACGAAACCCTCGCTCTATGATTTGAAGTTAAAATCCTCAAATATGGTAAAATAGTGACTTTTTCACATTAATCATGTAGTTGATATTACGTAAATATATTCATTTTTACCAATATTTCGATACTATTTCATGTAGTATCACGATATGTGATTTGAACTTCATATCTCAGAATGTCGCATAATATTGCATTTTAAGCAAGTTTTCTTGCATTTTGTTTCGTACGAAAAATCATTGAATGTAGCAATATTTTGACGTTTACCATCCCCTTTTCCTCTGTGTGATTTAAACAAAATATCATCGAATTAGGCAATATTTTGCCGTTTTTTCCTTGTTTTTGTGAATTTTCAGTCTATGGGTATAATTCAATATATATACGATAAAAATGATGCAAACACATAATTGATTAGATAATAACCTTAAATACTTCATTTTCAATCATCTATTTGTTTCTCGTTAAAATACTGGGTAAGATATTGAAAAGGGGAGAAGTTCTGTTTTTATTGCATATATCGACGTTTCAGCCGGATTAGAGCGGTTTTACGTGTACATCTTCCATCGGAAATATAAACAGAAAATCAACAACATTTTATTTAATTCTAATGAAAACACATTGTTTTTTATCATTTGTATTGGAAACAACAATTGTCATATGTCTTTTCTTAGATCTAAATAATACGAAACCTCGCTCTATGATTTGAAGTTAAAATCCTCATATATGGTACAATAGTGACTTTTTCACGTTAATCATGTAGTTTGATATTACGTAAATATATTCATTTTTACCAATATTTCTATACTATTTCATGTAGTATCACGATATGTGATTTGGCCATCAAATCTCAGAATGTCGCATAATATTGCAGTTTAGGCAAGTTTTCTTGCATTTTGTTTCGTACGAAAAATCATCGAATTTAGCAATATTTTGACGTTTATCATCCCTTTTCCTCTGTGTGATTTAAACACAATATAATCGAATTAGGCAATATTTTGCCGTTTTTCCACGTTTTTTTGAATTTTCAGTTTATGGGTTTTCATTATATATACGATAAAAATGATGCAAACACATAATTGATTAGATAATAACCTTAAATACTTCATTTTCAACCATCTATTTGTTTCTCGTTAAAATACTGAGTAAGATATTGAAAAGGGGAGAAGTTCGGTTTTTATTGCATATATCGACGTTTCAGCCGGATTAGAGCGGTTTTACGTGTACATCTTCCATCGGTAATATAAACGGAAAATCAACAACATTTTAGTTAATTCTAATGAAAACACATTGTTTTTTATCATTTGGTATGGAAACAACATTGTCATATGTTTTTTCTTGGATCTAAATAATACGAAACCTCCCTCTATGATTTGAAGTTAAAATCCTCATATATGGTAAAATAGTGACTTTTTTCACGTTTTTCATGTAGTTTGATAATACGTAAATATATTCATTTTTACCAATATTTCGATACTATTTCATGTATGATCACGATATGTGATTTGGCTTTCAAATCTCAGAATGTCGCATAATATTGCATTTTAAGCAAGTTTTCTTGTATTTTGTTTCGTACGAAAAATCATCGAATTTAGCAATATTTTGACGTTTATCGTCCCTTTTCCTATGTGTGATTAAACAAAATATCATCGAATTAGGCAATATTTTGCCGTTTTTCCTTGTTTTTGAATTTTCAGTCTATGGGTATTAATTCATTATATATACGATAAAAATGATGCAAACACATAATTGATTAGATAATAACCTTAAATACTTCATTTTCAATCATGTACTTGTTTCTCGTTAAAATACTGGGTAAGATATTGAAAAGGGGAGAAAATCTGTTTTTATTGCATATATCGACGTTTCAGCCGGATTAGAGCGGTTTTACGAGTACATCTTCCATCGGTAATATAAACGGAAAATCAACAACATTTTATTTAATTCTAATGAAAACACATTGTTTTTTATCATTTGTATTGGAAACAACATTGTCATATGTCTTTTCTTGGATCTAAATAATACGAAACCTCCCTCTATGATTTGAAGTTAAAATCCTCATATATGGTAAAATAGTGACTTTTTCACGTTAATCATGTAGTTTGATATTACGTAAATATATTAATTTTTACCAATATTTCGATACTATTTCATGTAGTATCACGATATGTGATTTGGCCTTCAAATCTCAGAATGTCGCATAATATTGCAGTTTAGGCAAGTTTTCTTGCATTTTGTTTCGTACGAAAAATCATCGAATTTAGCAATATTTTGACGTTTATCATCCCCTTTTCCTCTGTGTGATTTAAACAAAATATAATCGAATTAGGCAATATTTTGCCGTTTTTCCACGTTTTTTTGAATTTTCAGTTTAGGGTTTTCATTATATATACGATAAAAATGATGCAACACATAATTCATTAGATAATAACCTTAAATACTTCATTTTCAACCATCTAATTGTTTCTCGTTAAAATACTGAGTAAGATATTGAAAAGGGGAGAAGTTCGGTTTTATTGCATATATCGACGTTTCAGCCAGATTAGAGCGGTTTTACGTGTACATCTTTCATCCGTAATATAAACGGAAAATCAACAACATTTTAGTTCATTCTAATGAAAACACATTGTTTTTTATCATTTGTATTGCAAACAACATTGTCATATGTCTTTTCTTGGATCTAAATAATACGAAACCTCGCTCTATGATTTGAAGTTAAAATCCTCAATATGGTAAAATAGTGACTTTTTCACGTTAATCATGTAGTTTGATATAACGTATATATATTAATTTTTACCAATATTTCGATACTATTTCATGTAGTATCACGATATATGATTTGGCCTTCAAATCTGAGAATGTCGCAAAATATTGCATTTTAAGCAAGTTTTCTTGCATTTTGTTTCGTACGAAAAATCATCGAATTTAGCAATATATTGACGTTTACCATCCCTTTTCCTCTGTGTGATTTAAACAAAATATCATCGAATTAGGCAATATTTTGCCGTTTTTCCTTGTTTTTGTGAATTTTCAGTCTATGGGTATTAATTCATTATATATACGATAAAAATGATGCAAACACATAATTGATTAAATAATAACCTTAAATACTTCATTTTCAATCATCTATTTGTTTCTCGTTAAAATACTGAGTAAGATATTGAAAAGGGGTGAAGTTCTGTTTTTATTGCATATATCGACGTTTCAGCCGGAATAGAGATGTTTTCGTGTACATCTTCCGTCGGTAATATAAACGGAAAATCAGGAACATTATAGTTAATTCTAATGAAAACACATTGGTTTTATCATTTGTAATGGAAACACATTGTCATATGTCTTTTCTTGGATCCAAATAATACGAAACCTCACTCTATGTTTGAAGTTAAAATCCTCAAATATGGTAAAATAGTGATTTTTTTGACGTTTTTCATGTAGTTTGATAATACGTAAATATATTCATTTTTACCAATATTTCGATACTATTTCATGTAGCATCACGATATGTGATTTGGCTTTCAAATCTCAGAATTTCGCATAATATTGCATTTTAAGCAAGTTTTCTTGCATTTTGTTTCGTACGAAAAATCATCGAATTTAGCAATATTTGACGTTTATCATCCCCTTTTCCTTATGTGATTTAAGCAAAATAACATGAATTAGGCAATATTTTGCCGTTTTTCCTTGTTTTTGTAAATTTTAAGTCTATGGGTATTAATTCATTATATATATGATAAAAATGATGCAAACACATAATTGATTAGATAATGACCTTAAATACTTCATTTTCAATCATCTATTTGTTTCTCGTTAAAATACTGAGTAAGATATTGAAAAAGGGAGACGTTCGGGTTTTATTGCATATATCGACGATTCAGCGGATTAGAGCGTTTTACGTGAACATCTTCCATCGGTAATATAATCGGAAAATCAACAACATTTTAGTTCATTCTAATGAAAACACATTGTTTTTTATCATTTGTATTGGAAACAACATTGTCATATGTCTTTTCTTGGATCTAAATAATACGAAACCTCGCTCTATGATTTGAAGTTAAAATCCTCAAATATGGTAAAATAGTGACTTTTTCACGTTAATCATGAAGTTTGATATTACGTAAATATATTCATTTTTACCAATATTTCGATACTATTTCATGTAGTATCACGATATGTGATTTGGCCTTCAAGTCTCAGAATGGCTCATAATATTGCATTTTAGGCAAGTTTTCTTGTATTTGTTTCGTACGAAAAATCATCGAATTAGCAATATTTTGACGTTATCATCCCCTTTTCCTCTGTGTGATTTAAACAAAATATAATCGAATTAGGCAATATTTTGCCGTTTTTCCACGTTTTTTTGAATTTTCAGTTTGGGATTTCATTATATATACGATAAAAATGATGCAAACACATAATTAATTAGATAATAACCTTAAATACTTAATTTTCAACCATCTATTTGTTTCTCGTTAAAATACTGAGTAAGATATTGAAAAGGGAGAAGTTCAGTTTTTATTGCATATATCGACGTTTCAGCCGGATTAGAGCGGTTTTACGTGTACATCTTCCATCGGTATATAAACGGAAAATCAACAACATTTCGTTCTAATGAAAACACATTGTTTTTAATCATTTGTATTGGAAACAACATTGTCATATGTCTTTTCTTGGATCTAAATAATACGAAACCTCGCTCTATGATTTGAAGTTAAAATCCTCAAATATGGTAAAATAGTGACTTTTTTGACGTTTTTCATATAGTTTCATAATACGTATATATTTCATGTTTACCAATATTTCGATACTATTTCATGTAGTATCACGATATGTGATTTGGCCTTCAAATCTCAGAATGTCGCATAATATTGCAGTTTAGGCAAGTTTCTTGCATTTTGTTTCGTACGAAAAATCATCGAATTTAGCAATATTTTGACGTTTATCATCCCTTTTCCTCTGTGTGATTTAAACAAAATATAATCGAATTAGGCAATATTTTGCCGTTTTTCCACGTTTTTTTGAATTTTCAGTTTATGGGTTTTCATTATATATACGATAAAAATGATGCAAACACATAATTCATTAGATAATAACCTTAAATACTTCATTTTCAACATCTAATTGTTTCTCGTTAAAATACTGAGTAAGATATTGAAAAGGGGAGAAGTTCGGTTTTTATTGCATATATCGACGTTTCAGCCAGATTAGAGCGGTTTTACGTGTACATCTTTCATCCGTAATATAAACGGAAAATCAACAACATTTTAGTTCATTCTAATGAAAACACATTGTTTTTTATCATTTGTATTGCAAACAACATTGTCATATGTCTTTTCTTGGATCTAAATAATACGAAACCTCGCTCTATGATTTGAAGTTAAAATCCTCAAATATGGTAAAATAGTGACTTTTTCACGTTAATCATGTAGTTTGATATACGTATATATTAATTTTTACCAATATTCGATACTATTTCATGTAGTATCACGATATATGATTTGGCCTTCAAATCTGAGAATGTCGCAAAATATTGCATTTTAAGCAAGTTTTTGCATTTTGTTTCGTACGAAAAATCATCGAATTTAGCAATATATTGACGTTTACATCCCCTTTTCTCTGTGTGATTTAAACAAATATCATCGAATTAGGCAATATTTTGCCGTTTTTCCTTGTTTTTGTGAATTTTCAGTCTATGGGTATTAATTCATTATATATACGATAAAAAATGATGCAAACACATAATTGATTAAATAATAACCTTAAATACTTCATTTTCAATCATCTATTTGTTTCTCGTTAAAATACTGAGTAAGATATTGAAAAGGGGTGAAGTTCTGTTTTTATTGCATATATCGACGTTTCAGCCGGAATAGAGATGTTTTCGTGTACATCTTCCGTCGTAATATAAACGGAAAATCAGGAACATTATAGTTAATTCTAATGAAAACACATTGGTTTTATCATTTGTAATGGAAACAACATTGTCATATGTCTTTTCTTGGATCAAATAATACGAAACCTCACTCTATGTTTTGAAGTTAAAATCCTCAAATATGGTAAAATAGTGATTTTTTGACGTTTTTCATGTAGTTTGATAATACGTAAATATATTCATTTTTACCAATATTCGATACTATTTCATGTAGCATCACGATATGTGATTTGGCTTTCAAATCTCAGAATTTCGCATAATATTGCATTTTAAGCAAGTTTTCTTGCATTTTGTTTCGTACGAAAAATCATCGAATTAGCAATATTTTGACGTTTATCATCCCCTTTTCCTTTATGTGATTTAAGCAAAATAACATGGAATTAGGCAATATTTTGCCGTTTTTCCTTGTTTTTGTAAATTTTAAGTCTATGGGTATTAATTCATTATATATATGATAAAAATGATGCAAACACATAATTGATTAGATAATGACCTTAAATACTTCATTTTCAATCATCTATTTGTTCTCGTTAAAATACTGAGTAAGATATTGAAAAGGGAGACGTTCGGGTTTTATTGCATATATCGACGATTCAGCGGATTAGAGCGGTTTTACGTGAACATCTTCCATCGGTAATATAATCGGAAAATCAACAACATTTTAGTTCATTCTAATGAAAACACATTGTTTTTTATCATTTGTATTGGAAACAACATTGTCATATGTCTTTTCTTGGATCTAAATAATACGAAACCTCGCTCTATGATTTGAAGTTAAAATCCTCAAATATGGTAAAATAGTGACTTTTTCACGTTAATCATGAAGTTTGATATTACGTAAATATATTCATTTTTACCAATATTTCGATACTATTTCATGTAGTATCACGATATGTGATTTGGCCTTCAAGTCTCAGATGCTCATAATATTGCATTTTAGCAAGTTTTCTTGTATTTTGTTTCGTACGAAAAATCATCGAATTTAGCAATATTTTGACGTTTATCATCCCCTTTTCCTCTGTGTGATTTAAACAAATATAATCGAATTAGGCAATATTTTGCCGTTTTTCCACGTTTTTTTGAATTTCAGTTTATGGGATTTCATTATATATACGATAAAAATGATGCAAACACATAATTAATTAGATAATAACCTTAAATACTTAATTTTCAACCATCTATTTGTTTCTCGTTAAAATACTGAGTAAGATATTGAAAAGGGGAGAAGTTCAGTTTTTATTGCTATATCGACGTTTCAGCCGGATTAGAGCGGTTTTACGTGTACATCTTCCATCGGTAATACAAACGGAAAATCAACAACATTTCGTTCTAATGAAAACACATTGTTTTATCATTTGTATTGGAAACAACATTGTCATATGTCTTTTCTTGATCTAAATAATACGAAACCTCGCTCTATGATTTGAAGTTAAAATCCTCAATATGGTAAAATAGTGACTTTTTTGACGTTTTTCATATAGTTTCATAATACGTATATATTCATGTTTACCAATATTTCGATACTATTTCATGTAGTATCACGATATGTGATTTGGCCTTCAAATCTCAGAATGTCGCATAATATTGCATATTAAGCAAGTTTTCTTGCATTTTGTTTCGTACGAAAAATCATCGAATTTAGCAATATTTTGACGTTTATCATCCCCTTTTCCTCTGTTGATTTAAACAAAATATCATCGAATTAGGCATATTTTGCCGTTTTTCCTTTTTTCGTGAATTTCAGTCTATGGGTATTAATTCATTATATATACGATAAAAATGATGCAAACACATAATTGATTAGATAATAACCTTAAATACTTCTTTTTCAATCATCTATTTGTTTCTCGTTAAATACTGAGTAAGATATTGAAAAGAGGAGAAGTTCGGTTTTTATTACATATATCGACGTTTCAGCCGGATTAGAGCGGTTTTTACGTGTACATCTTTCATCCGTAATATAACGGGAAATCAACAACATTTTAGTTCATTCTAATGAAAACACATTGTTTTTTATCATTTGTATTGCAAAAAACATGTCATATGTCTTTTCTTGGATCTAAATAATACGAAACCTCGCTCTATGATTTGAAGTTAAAATCCTCAAATATGGTAATATAGTGACTTTTTCACGTTAATCATATAGTTTGATATTACGTATATATATTCATTTTACCAATATTTCGATACTATTTCATGTAGTATCACGATATGTGATTTGGCCTTCAAATCTCAGAATGTCGCATAATATTGCATTTTAAGCAAGTTTTCTTGCATTTGTTTCGTACGAAAATCATCGAATTTAGCAATATTTTGACGTTATCATCCCCTTTCTTCTGTGTGATTTAAACAAATATCATCGAATTAGGCAATATTTTGCCGTTTTTCCTTGTTTTTGTGAATTTTCAGTCTATGGTATTAATTCATTATATATACGATAAAAATGATGCAAACACATAATTGATTAGATAATAACCTTAAATACTTCATTTCAATCATCTATTTGTTTCTCGTTAAAATACTGAGTAAGATATTGAAAGGGGAGAAGTTCTGTTTTTATTGCATATATCGACGTTTCAGCGGAATAGAGAATTTTTCGTGTACATCTTCCGTCGGTAATATAACGGAAAATCAGAACATTTAGTTAATTCTAATGAAAACATTGGTTTTATCATTTGTATTGGAAACAACATTGTAATATGTCTTTTCTTGGATCTAAAAAATACGAAACCTCGCTCTATGATTTGAAGTTAAAATCCTCAAATATGGTAAAATAGTGACTTTTTCACGTTAATCATGTAGTTTGATATTACGTAAATATATTCATTTTTACCAATATTTCGATACTATTTCATGTAGTATACACATATGTGATTTTGGCTTCAACTCTCAGAATGTCGCATATATTGCATTTAGGCAAGTTTTCTTGCATTTTGTTTCGTACGAAAAAATCATCGAATTTAGCAATATTTTGACGTTTATCATCCCCTTTTCCTCTGTGTGATTTAACAAAATATAATCGAATTAGGGCAATATTTTGCCCTTTTTCCAGTTTTTTTGAATTTTCAGTTTATGGGTTCATTATATATAATATAAAATGATGCAACACATAATTGATTAGAAAATAACCTTAAATACTTCATTTTCAACCATCTATTTGTTTCTCGTTAAAATACTGAGTAAGATATTGAAAAGGGGAGAAGTTCGGTTTTTATTGCATATATCAACGTTTCAGCCGGATTAGAGCGGTTTTACGTGTACATCTTTCATCCGTAATTTAAACGGAAAATCAACAACATTTTAGTTCATTCTAATGAAAACACATTGTTTTTTATCATTTGTATTGCAAACAACATTGTCATATGTCTTTTTCTTGGATCTAAATAATACGAAACCTCGCTCTATGATTTGAATTAAATCCTCAATATGGTAAAATAGTGACTTTTTCACGTTAATCATGTAGTTTGATATTAGTGTATATATATTCATTTTTACCAATATTTCGATACTATTTCATGTAGTATCACGATATGTAATTTGGCTTTCAAATCTCAGAATGTCGCATAATATTGCATTTTGACCAAGTTTTCTTGCATTTTGTTTCGTACGAAAAATCATCGAATTTAGCAATATATTGACGTTTACCATCCCCTTTTCCTTTATGTGATTTAAGCAAATAACAGGAATTAGGCATTATTTTGCCGCTTTTTCCTTGTATTTGTGAATTTTCAGTCTATGGGTATTATTCATTATATATATGATAAAAATGATGCAAACACATAATTGATTAGATAATGACCTTAAATACTTCATTCTCAATCATCTATTTGTTTCTCGTTAAATACTGAGTAAGATATTGAAAAGGGAGAAGTTCGGTTTTTATTGCATATATCGACGTTTCAGCGGATTAGAGCGGTTTTACGTGTACATCTTTCATCCGTAATATAAACGGTAAATCAACAACATTTTAGTTAATTCTAATGAAACACATTGTTTTTATCATTTGTATTGAAACAACATTGTCATATGTCTTTTCTTGATCTAATAATACGAAACCTCGCTCTATGATTTGAAGTTAAAATCCTCAATATGGTAAAATAGTGACTTTTTCACATTAATCATGTAGTTTGATATTACGTAAATATATTCATTTTTACCAATATTTCGATACTATTTCATGTAGTATCACGAT
>NW_027189569.1:110000-141988 GCF_040958095.1 Procambarus clarkii | reverse complement strand
CAAATCGGGCCTGCATAGTAGGCCGAATACGACGTTCTGGCTACTAGGTACGACATATATATATATATATATGCGAACAAGCCTGAATGGTCCCCAGGACAATATGCAACTGAATATATATATATATTATATATATATAATATATATATTTATATATATATATTTATAATAATATGGATTAGTACTGAAATCGCATTGAAGTCACCACGCCTGGCAGGGGACTGTTTTCATACAAATGAAAGATAGTAAGTTTTCATTTTTATTTTGCCCTATGCTCAATAAGCAATTTCTGAAGAAAGATTGACAATGCTTAAATTACATTCTCTAGAAAGGCAAAGAAATAGAGGTGACATGATAGAGCTGTGAATGAATGGACATGATAAAGGGGGAATATTAATAGACTATTAAAATTATCAACACTAGACAGAACATGAAACAATGGACATAAATTGGAATAAGTTTTAGATTTAGGAAAAAGACCTGGGTAAATACTGGTTCTGTAAACAGGGTTTGAACTCATTTCTTATGTTATTATGTAATCTTAGCTATAAAATGATCTTAGACAATGGGAAACCGTACGGCAATACCTTATTGAGAAAAACGAGCTTATAATGATTAACACCATTGCACATTAGGCTTGACAGAAGGCAGCATTTGTATCCCCCTTTGCTATAAACATTAAAAATGGGAATAAACATACTATAACAGAAAACGGACTTATTCAGGGAAGAAGAATACGGGGTGACTATTAGCAATGCCTGTGCGAAATATGATGGGGCCAGGAGCCGCCTTTTAATCCCCAGGTAAGTTGATGACGTCATTGACCATTAGCAATGCCCGTGCATGGCTCACCGGGCTAACGAAAAAACATGGGGCCATAACGTGTCCCTTAAATCTCACCGGGGTAACGAAAAAACATGGGGCCATAACGTGTCCCTTAAATCTCACCGGGGTAACGAAAAAACATGGGGCCATAACGTGTCCCTTAGGAAAAGCAAAACGGACACGTTATGGCCTGGTTTACACTACTGGTGAGTGGTGACGCCTGGGTGGTGTTTGGCCGAGCTGGGTGATTGGTGACGCCTGGGTCGGTGATTGGCCGGGCTGGGTGATTGGTGACGCCTGGGTGGTGTTTGGCCGGGCTGGGTGAGTGGTGACGCCTGGGTCTGAGATTTGCTACTACCGCGGGAGTTACTCGTCAAGTAGTTAAGGTGTGTGGAGGCACTACTCGAGATGCCTCTTGTAGGGAGGTCTGGGGAAGGCTTCAGCCTGGATATTGAATGCCTTGGTCGACTTTGAGGTAGCGGTACCAGCCCAATCCTTTATTTTATATAAAAATTTAACCAGTGCCTCAAAAAAATATTCAAAATCTACCCTATCTATAGAATTTAAAATCTGCAGATTGTATCGAAATAATCGGCATAATTCAAATGCTGAATCCAGTTATCTGACACCCGACTGTAATGCTGTTTATAGTCCAGCAATCTTCCCAATACACCTGGAAGAAAAATTCAATACTCAGAATTGATATAACTAAATTCAATATTGCAACCACTATCACAAAATCTGGCCAACAAATATCATTGGTCATCGGCGTCCATCAACGTGTTTCGTCATGAACGCGTAACACAAGAATTCCAATACATGCTGAAATCTCACTGCTTCAGGAGAAGAACACTGAACTCTTCAAGTTCATTCATGTGTTCCAGTCACCATCTGTGGTCACTTTTTGCCACATGTCACTTAATTATCAAACCTAACATTCAAAATCAATGTCCAAAATGACATTCTGACAATCTTACAAATGTGTTTATTATCAATACTACTTTTAATATCACAGTTCTCAAATGAGTACGCAGCAACAAAATGTGTACATACTTCCAGCTAAGAGTATAAAGTTAATGTTGTCAACCCCTCTTGCACCAATGAATGCGGAGCAAGAAAATGACAATTATCATTTTCCAGAGCCTACGTCCTAGACACATTGCAATAACTCTCATACTAGAGAGCTCTATCTCGAGAACGGGTCCATGTGAAAAAATTGTACATTTCCACTTTAATAGAATTTCACTACTATATTTCTAGTTTTCAACATTTAGGTTTTCCAAAATTACATTCCTAGGTATTCAGAGATCTTAATTTTTTCAGAAATTGAATACAATAACAAAATAGAGCAAACATAACATTTTAACATTATTACACAACAAATGTTAAAAAAAAAATCTGTTAGACCAGTGACGTGTAGTTGATTGTAGTTTCGACGACCACAATTTTAGAATGTGGAGAATCCTCGTCCTCTTGTACACCATTCCGGTTTCTGCTGAAGAATGATAGAACTATCCGACCAGATAGCACGACCGACAGGTGACAGTCTGTGGCTGGCTGCAGCCTGCTGGGTGAACCTTGCTAAAGAGACACGGCTCAATTTTCAACTCGAGGTCACAAAACAGTAATGATGGATGAGACTGAAACAACAGGTGACCACAGTAGAACAGGACGTAGATGTACAACGGTCTCTCCCTCTCTCTCGGGACGGAAGCGGCTTCAGTGTCGTTGAGTTTATTGGAATAAGTGCACCTTAATCAAGCACCACAATTAGATGGTGAGGAATTATTACTTGACATCTTCCAGGCACCTGTAGGGTATTTCCTGGTAGGATGTGACATCCCACGGACACTTTAATGAATTTTACAAAATGTGGTGGGCAACTTTTGCTTGGTCAGTGCATACATCCCACATGACCTCTTATTAGTGTCTGGAAGAGACATGAAAAGTAATTTTGGGTAATTTACGCTATACTTCTGCTTCCTTTTAATTAAAGCCACTAATGGAGGATGGTCGACCATTTCAACATAAAAAATCTTTCCCAGCTACAATCTGCAGTTCCTCGCAACTTTTGTGCAGACTAGGAGTAATCAAATCTTTTCAAGAAATCCATACCGATTAAAATGTCTCTAGAAAACTTACTTATGTCAAAGTTATCTTGTCCCAAGATGTCTATCTTTTGCCCATTAAATTTTTGCCCAGTCAAATTATTTCCACAACTCCTAAGGTAAAATGTCTCAACTTGTTGAAGGCTGAATTTTTCGTGAAATTTCCTTTACTGCCAGTGTTCACAAATGCCGTCCATTTCGCACCTTCCCCCTTCGCTTCAAAAGTAGATCTACTGTTATGGGGGGTCTCATGGCTGCTCTGTGAGGGGTAATTAATAATTAATAATAAAGGGGAATATATTAATCGAACCTACATCCAAGAGTATCCCAGACGTAGGGATCTGAGTGTCTATCACTCTAGCAGTTCCCACCTACCACTCTTGTGGTGTCTACCACCCTTCTCTAAGGAACAGAGAAGTATGCCTCCGCAGACAGAGACATGCAACACACATAATGGGAAAATAAAACTAAGTAAGAAGTATTTGAAGGTCGGTTTCTTGGACAAATCAAGACAACATGAGATATATATTTTTGTACAAATTATAAAAGATTATTTTCATCCAAAGCAATCAAACAACTTGTTTATTATTATAAAATTTGATTGAGAAACATTTAACTGGTTTGGCTCACATTCTCTACTGATTCACGACAACTAGATTCAAAGTTTAAATTGGATTTGTCCTTACACTCATAATTTTTAGGATTTTTTTTGGAGGATATGAGGCTTTTTGTGAGGTGCCTCTCACATGTGTGTAACTTTTACTGGTTTGCCAGTTTGACCTCTCTCAAACTGCACTGCCATATCCGCTGCATTTTTGGTCTTATATTCTATTAATGCTGTTCCTTTTCTATTTTTCTGCACCATAACCAGAGCATTGATGTCTCCCCACTTATAGAAGAGTTGGTTAATTTCCTGCTGGGAATACCCTGGCCAATCGTCTGTTGACATCCACTTAACTTTAACTTTGTGACCCCGTGTGTCCATAGCTGGAGGTTCACTGCTTTTGGAGACTTTAGATGAACTCCGAAAAAGCTCTGCCCCTACCTCCCTATTTACTCGATCCAGTTCCTCCAAAATAAGTTGCTCGCCCTCCTTGTCCAATCTTTTCAATTCACGTCGAAACTGTTCTTCTTGACATATCTTGCTGTTCCCTACTGCGTTGAACACGTCGTTCCCGTTCCTCCAAATCTGACCTTAGTTTCTGTGATCTGGTAACATGTTCACGGGCTCTGGCAGCTGCTGCTTTACGACTCTTGAGGGTCTTGTCATATGCTTTACGTGTTCCTGGATCTAACAAAATCTCAAGAATTTTCTTAAGTTTGTCAAATTCATCAGTAGCGAATGGGTTATCTGGATTCTTATCCGGATGACATTTAAGAGCTCTTTGTCTGTACGATTTCTTAATCTCCTTTTCCTCGGCATCAATAGTTATCCCCAGAATTTGATAGAAGTCCAGTTTCGATAGTTTCGTATTATGTTCCTGCGACATAACGTCCTCAATGCGTCACTACCACTTTCACAAGAGCTAATATTTTCGACAGCTGCTTCTTATGTTTTATTACGCGTTTCTGGAGCGAATGATCTCTGTCCTCAGCTTGCTGTCAACAGTCATATGTAAAGACGTCAAATGTTAGTTAATTTATATCCTACGTACATCTCACTGGGAGGAGACATGTAGCATCTCTCTCAATGTAAAAACATAGTCCTGGAACCTCTGTTAATCATAATATATATAAATTATTTAGATTCAGGTTTGAACATAGGATCATAAGAATAAAGCTCTGGTTAGCCCCATTTAGATTATGCAGTTCAGTTTTGGTCGCCGTACTATAGAATGGATATAATTTCACTTGAACGTGTCCAACGTAGGATGACTAACTTAATTAAGAACATAAGAACAAAGGTAACTGCAGAAGGCCTATTGGCCCATACGAGGCAGCTCCTATTCTATAACCACCTAATCCCACTCATATACTTGTCCAACCCGCGCTTGAAACAATCGAGGGACACCACCTCCACCACGTTACGCGACAATTGGTTCCACGAATCAACAACCCTGTTTGTTGTATTTACCCAAGTCTTTCCTAAATCTAAACTTATCCAATTTATACCCATTGTTTCGTGTTCTGTCTTGTGTTGATATTTTTAATACCCTATTAATATCCCCCCTGTTATGTCCATTCATCCACTTGTAAACCTCTATCATGTCACCCCTAACTCTTCGCCTTTCCAGTGAATGCAACTTAAGCTTTGTTAATCTTTCTTCATATGAAAGATTTCTAATTTGGGGAATTAACTTAGTCATCCTACGTTGGACACGTTCAAGTGAATTTATATCCATTCTATAATACGGCGACCAAAACTGAACTGCATAATATAAATGGGGCCTAACCAGTGCAAGATATAGCTTAAGAACCACACCAGGTGTCTTGTTACTAACGCTTCGATTAATAAATCCCAGTGTCCTATTCGCCTTATTACGAACATTTATGCATTGATCCTTTTGTTTTAAATTCTTACTAATCATAACTCCCAGATCCCTTTCGCAATCCGACTTCGCAATCTCAACACCATCTAGCTCGTATCTTGTAACTCTATCATCATTACCTAGCCTCAGAACTTTACATTTATCAGCATTAAACTGCATTTGCCAATCATTTGACCATTTCAAAACCCTATCTAGATCAACTTGAAGTGATAGTGAGTCCTCCTCCGAATTAATTTCCCTACCGATTTTCGTATCATCGGCAAATTTGTAAATGTTGCTACTCAAACCTGAATTTAAATCATTTATATATATTATAAACAACAGAGGTCCCAGGACAGAGCCCTGAGGTACTCCACTAACAACATTATCCCACTCTGACTTAACCCCATTTATACTAACTCTGTTTCCTTTGGAATAGCCATGCCCTAATCCAAGTTAATATAGCACCCCCCAGTACCATGAGCTTTATTTTTTTAATTAGTCTTTCATGTGGCACTGTATCAAAAGCTTTGCTAAAGTCAAGGTACACAACATCACAATCCTTACCACTATCAACTGCCTCAACTATGCTGGAATAAAAAGTTAGCAAATTTGTTAAACATGAACGGCCATTTGTAAAACCATGTTGCGACTCATTTATTAATTTGTTTTTCAAGATGGAGACGAATTGTATTTGCAATTATTGATTCAAGTAACTTTCCCACAATAGACGTTAGGCTAATTGGCCGATAGTTTGACGCAAGTGATCTATCTCCTTTCTTAAAAATTGGTACCACATTAGCTACCTTCCATGACTCTGGCACTCTGCCTGACTCTATTGATTTATTAAATATGGTAGACAGTGGGTCGGAAAGCTCCTCTTTGCATTCTTTAAGCACCCTGGCAAACACTTCATCCGGCCCTGGGGATTTGTTTGGTTTTAGTTTTTCTAATTGTTTAATTACATCCTCCCTGGTAACTACTAAACTAGTCAACCTGTCCTCATCCACACCCACATAGACTTGTTCGGCTGAAGGCATATTGTTAAGTTCTTCTTTAGTAAATACAGATATAAAATATTTGTTAAAAATACTACTCATCTCCTTGTCATTATCCGTTATTTGACCTGTCTCAGATTTTAATGGACCTATCCTTTCCGTAGTCTTAGTTCGATATAACTGAAAAAACCCTTTAGGATTTGACTTTGCTTGCTCTGCTATGCGAACTTCATAGTTTCTTTTTGCTTTCCTAATCTCTTTTTTAACATTTCTAACCAGTTGTATTAATTCCTGTTCTAACCTTA
Source organism: Procambarus clarkii (assembly GCF_040958095.1). Taxonomy (NCBI): domain Eukaryota; kingdom Metazoa; phylum Arthropoda; class Malacostraca; order Decapoda; family Cambaridae; genus Procambarus; species Procambarus clarkii. Next base: position 135,284 of record NW_027189569.1, on the reverse strand, counting down.
CTTCCCCATTCTTAATCCTTTTGTACCAATTTCTCTTTTTACCTATAAGGTTCTTTAAATTATGTTATCCACTTTGGGTCATTAGTATTCGATCTATTCAATTTGTATGGTATATTACGTTCCTGTGCTTTGTTTAGAATATTCTTAAATAAGTTATATATTAAATCCACATCGAAATCCCCTTTTACGTCACCTGTCGCTGGGTTCATGTCTCGCTCCAAGACCGGCCCACACTCCATACCCAAGAGTTCCAATCTATTTGACCCAAAATAGATTGGAAACTGTTGCTGTTGCGAACTCGTTAGAAGAAGTGGTTAGAGGTGTTTGTTTGGGTTTAAACTGTTAGTAGATAGAGGTATGGGAATTGATTTGGAGGAAGGAGGTAATAAAAGTATGTGTTTGTGGGAGAAAGGAATTGGCAAAACGATCAGGGAAAGAGAAGGTCCGCAAAATAACAATTCACTTAGGGTATATTACACTAACAGTAGAAGTCTAAGAAATAAAATTAACGAATTAAATGCTCTTGTCTGCACAGAAAAAATAGATATTATTGCACTTACCGAAACGTGGATGAATGTAGAAAATAGAGAGCTATTAGCTGAATATCAAATATATGGATTTAAACTATTTCACACAGATAGATATATTAGACGAGGAGGTGGAGTAGCCATATATGTTAGGGACAATTTGAAATGTAGTCTCAAAGAGGGAATCAAAACAGAGCCACACACAGAAACTATTTGGATTGAATTAAACGAAAAAGCTAATAATATTATAATAGGAGTAATATATAGGCCACCAAATTTAGACAGAATGGAAGCAAAGCATCTATGGGATGAAATATCTAGAGCATCTAGATCTAACAGTATTTATGTCATGGGTGACTTTAATTTTAGCGGAATAAACTGGTTGAACAAAACAGGGAATAGTGAAGCAGAAGATTTTCTAGAATTAATTGACGATTGCTTTCTTACGCAACACATTAAGGAACCAACACGGGAAAATAATATTTTAGATTTAGTATTAACTAACAGGGAAACGCAAATTAATGACATCGAAATAGGGAGTGAGCTAGGGAGCAGTGATCACAAAGAAATCAGATTTAGCATAGAATGGAATATACCAGTAGGAGAAAATTCTGTTAAAGTGCCAGATTTTCGAAAAGCTGATTTTAATAGCCTAAGAAATTTTTTGGGTCAAATTGATTGGAAAGTCTTGGGTATGGGGTGTGGGCCGGTCTTGGAGCGAGACATGAACCCAGCGATAGGTGACTTAAATGGGGATTTCGATGTGGATTCAATATATAACTTATTTAAGAATATTCTAAACAAAGCACAGGAACGTAGTATACCAAACAAATTGAATAGATCGAATACTAATGACCCAAAGTGGATAACAAAGAATTTGAAGAACCTTATAGGTAAAAAGAGAGCTTGGTACAAAAGGATTAAAAATGGGGAGGTCACTTTAGAACAGGAATTCGTACAACTGGTTAGAAATGTTAAAAAAGAGATAAGGAAAGCAAAAAGAAACTATGAAGTTCGCATAGCAGGGCAAGCAAAGACAAATCCTAAAGGGTTTTTTCAGTTATATCGTACTAAGACTAGGGAAAGGATAGGTCCATTAAAAACTGAGACAGGTCAAATAACAGATAGTGATGAAGAGATGAGTAGTATTTTAATAAATATTTTGTATCTGTATTTACTAAAGAGGAACTTAACAATATGCCTTCAGCCGAACAAGTCTATGTGGTGGGGACGAGGACAGGTTGACGAGTTTAGCAGTTACCAGGGAGGATGTTCTTAAACAAATAGTAAAACTCAAACCAAACAAATCCCCAGGGCCGGATGAAGTGTTTGCCAGGGTGCTTAAAGAATGCAAAGAGGAGCTTTGTGACCCACTGTCAACCATATTTAATAAATCAATAGAGTCAGGCAGAGTGCCAGAGTTTTGGAAAGTTGCTAATGTGATACCAGTTTTTAAGAAAGGAGATAGATCACTTGCGTCTAACTATCGACCAATTAGCCTAACGTCTATTGTGGGAAAGTTACTCGAATCTATAATAGCAAATAAAATTCGTCTTCATCTTGAAAAACATAAATTAAATTGAGTCGCAACATGGTTTTATAAATGGCCGTTCATGTTTAACAAATTTGTTATCTTTTTATTCTAGCATTGTTGAGGCAGTTGATAGTGGTAAGGATTGCGATGTTGTATACCTTGACTTTAGCAAAGCTTTTGATACAGTGCCACATGAAAGACTGATTAAAAAAATAGAGTCTCATGGTATTGGGGGTGCTATATTAAGCTGGATTAGGGCATGGCTATACCAAAGGAAACAGAGAGTTAGTATAAATGGAATCAAGTCAGAGTGGGAAAATGTTGTAAGTGGAGTGCCTCAAGGCTCTGTCCTGGGACCTCTGTTGTTTATAATATATATAAATGATTTAGATTCAGGTTTGAGTAGCAACATTTGCAAATTTGCCGATGATACGAAAATCGGTAGGGAAATTAATTCGGAGGAGGACTCACTATCACTTCAAGTTGATCTAGATAGGGTTTTGAAATGGTCAAAGGATTGGCAGATGCAGTTTAATGCTGATAAATGTAAAGTTCTGAGGTTAGGTAATGATGATAGAGTTACAAGATACGAGCTAGATGGTGTTGTGATTGCGAAGTCGGATTGCGAAAGGGATCTGGGAGTTATGATTAGTAAGAATTTAAAACAAAAGGATCAATGCATAAATGTTCGTAATAAGGCAAATCGGACACTTGGATTTATTAATCGCAGCGTTAGTAACAAGACACCTGGTGTGGTTCTCAAGCTATATCTTGCTCTAGTTAGGCCCCATTTAGATTATGCAGTTCAGTTTTGGTCGCCATATTATAGAATGGATATAAATTCACTTGAACGTGTCCAGCGTAGGATGACTAAGTTAATTCCCCAAATTAGAAATCTTTCATATGAAGAAAGATTAACAAAGCTTAAGTTGCATTCACTGGAAAGGCGAAGAGTTAGGGGTGACATGATAGAGGTTTACAAGTGGATGAATGGACATAACCGGGGGGATATTAATAGGGTATTAAAAGTATCAACACAGGACAGAACACGAAACAATGGATATAAACATAAGAACATAAGAACATAAGAACAAAGGTAACTGCAGAAGGCCTATTGGCCCACACGAGGCAGCTCCCATTCTATAACCACCCAATCCCACTCATATACTTGTCCAACCCGTGCTTGAAACAATCGAGGGACCCCACCTCCGCAATGTTACGCGGCAATTGATTCCACAAATCAACAACCCTGTTACTGAACCAGTATTTACCCAAGTCTTAACTAAATCTAAACTTATCCAATTTATACCCATTGTTTCGTGTTCTGTCCTGTGTTGATACTTTTAATACCCTATTAATATCCCCCCGGTTATGTCCATTCATCCACTTGTAAACCTCTATCATGTCACCCCTAACTCTTCGCCTTTCCAGTGAATGCAACTTAAGCTTTGTTAATCTTTCTTCATATGAAAGATTTCTAATTTGGGGAATTAACTTAGTCATCCTACGCTGGACACGTTCAAGTGAATTTATATCCATTCTATAATATGGCGACCAAAACTGAACTGCATAATCTAAATGGGGCCTAACTAGAGCAAGATATAGCTTGAGAACCACACCAGGTGTCTTGTTACTAACGCTGCGATTAATAAATCCAAGTGTCCGATTTGCCTTATTACGAACATTTATGCATTGATCCTTTTGTGGGAAAATGTTGTAAGTGGAGTGCCTCAAGGCACTCCACTTATAAATTGGATAAGTTTAGATTTAGGAAAGACTTGGGTAAATACTGGTTCAGTAACAGGGTTGTTGATTTGTGGAACCAATTGCCGCGTAACATTGTGGAGGTGGGGTCCCTCGATTGTTTCAAGCACGGGTTGGACAAGTATATGAGTGGGATTGGGTGGTTATAGAATAGGAGCTGCCTCGTATGGGCCAATAGGCCTTCTGCAGTTACCTTTGTTCTTATGTTCTTATGTAAAAAAATTCTTAGGCTATTAAAATCAGCTTTTCGTAAATCTGATTTTCGAAAATTTCGATTGAAAAGATTTCTAATTCCCCAAATTAGAAATCTTTCATATGAAGAAAGATTAACAAAGCTTAAATTGCATTCACTGGAAAGGCGAAGAGTTAGGGGTGACATGATAGTGGTTTACAAGTGGATGAATGGACATAACAAAGGAGATATTAATAGGGTATTAAAAGTATCAACACAAGACAGAACACGAAACAATTGGTATAAATTGGATAAGTTTAGATTTAGGAAAGACTTGGGTAAATACTGGTTCAGTAACAGGGTTGTTGATTTGTGGAACCAATTACCGCGTAACGTGCTGGAGATGGGGTCCCTCGATTGTTTCAAGCGCGGGTTGGACAAGTATATGAGTGAGATTGGGTGGTTATAAATAGGAGCTGCCTCGTATGAGCCAATAGGCCTTCTGCAGTTGCCTTTGTTCTTATGTTCTTATGAACGGCCATTTATAAAACCATGTTGCGACTGGTTAGCTTTCCAAAACTCTGGCACTCTGCCTGACTCTATTGATTTATTAAATATGGTTGACATTGGGTCACACAGCTCCTCTTTGCATTCTCTTAGCACCCTGGCAAACACTTCATCCGGCCCTGGGGATTTGTTTGGTTTGAGTTTTACTATTTGTTTAAGAATCAAAGAAAACTGGGAATGCTTCTATGGAAGAAATGAAATGTATGCTCGTGATGGGGTGCATCTATCGAGGGCTGGGGTTGTTGCTGTTGCGAACTCGTTGGAACCAGTGGTTAGAGGTGTTTGTTTGGGTTTAAACTGTTAGTAGATAGTGGTATGGGAATTGATTTGGAGGAAGGAGGTAATAAAAGTATGTGTTCGTGGGAGAAAAGAATTGGCAAATGATCAGGGAAAGAAAAGGGCCTCAAAAAAACAATTCACTTAGGATATATTACACTAACAGTAGAAGTCTAAGAAATAAAATTAATGAATTAAATGCTCTTGTCTGCACAGAAAAATAGATATTATTGCACTTACCGAAACGTGGATGAACGTAGAAAATAGAGAACTATTAGCTGAATATCAGATAAATGGATTTAAACTATTTCACACAGATAGATATATTAGACGAGGAGTGGGAGTAGCCATATATGTTAGGGACAATTTGAAATGTAGTCTCAAAGAGGGAATCAAAACTGAGCCCCACACAGAAACTATTTGGATAGAATTAAACGAAAAAGCAAATAATATTATAATAGGAGTTATATATAGGCCACCAAATTTAGACAGAATGGAAGCAAAGCATCTATGGAATGAAATATCTAGATCTAACAGTATTTATGTCATGGGTGACTTTAATTTTAGTGGAATAAACTGGGTGAACAAAACTGGGAATAGTGAAGCAGAAGATTTTCTAGAATTAATTGACGATTGCTTTCTTACGCAACACATTAAGGAACCAACGCGGGAAAATAATATTTTAGATTTAGTGTTAACTAACAGGGAAACACAAATTAATGACATCGAAATAGGGAGTGAGCTAGGGAACAGTGATCACAAAGTAATCAGATTTAGCATAGAATGGAATAGACCTGTAGGAGAAAATTCTGTTAAAGTGCCAGATTTTCGAAAAGTTGATTTTAATAGCCTAAGAAATTTTTTGGGTCAAATAGATTGGAAACTCTTGGGTATGGGGTGTGGGCCGGTCTTAGAGCGAGACATGAACCCAGCGATAGTTGACGTAAAAGGGGATTTCGATGTGGATTTAATAAGAACATAAGAACAAAGGCAACTGCAGAAGGCCTATTGGCCCATACGAGGCAGCTCCTATTTATAACCACCCAATCCCACTCATATACATGTCCATCCCATGCTTGAAACAATCGTGGGACCCCACCTCCACAATGTTATGCGGCAATTGGTTCCACAAATCAACAACCCTGTTACTGAACCAGTATTTACCCAAGTCTTTCCTAAATCTAAACTTATCCAATTTATACCCATTGTTTCGTGTTCTGTCTTGTGTTGATACTTTTAATACCCTATTAATATCCCCTTTGTTATGTCCATTCATCCACTTGTAAACCTCTATCATGTCACCCCTAACTCTTCGCCTTTCCAGTGAATGCAACTTAAGCTTTGTTAATCTTTCTTCATATGAAAGATTTCTAATTTGGGGAATTAACTTAGTCATCCTACGCTGGACACGTTCAAGTGAATTTATATCAATTCTATAATATGGCGACCAAAACTGAACTGCATAATATAAATGGGGCCTAACTAGAGCAAGATATAGCTTGAGAACCACACCAGGTGTCTTGTTACTAACGCTGCGATTAATAAATCCAAGTGTCCGATTTGCCTTATTACGAACATTTATGCATTGATCCTTTTGTTTTAAATTCTTACTTATCATAACTCCAGATCCCTTTCACAATCCGACTTCGCAATCTCAGCACCATCTAGCTCGTATCTTGTAACTCTATCATCATTACCTAGCCTCAGAACTTTACATTTATCAGCATTAAACTGCATCTGCCAATCCTTTGACCATTTCAAAACCCTATCTAGATCAACTTGAAGTGATAGCGAGTCCTCCTCCGAATTAATTTCCCTACCGATTTTCGTATCATCGGCAAATTAGCAAATGTTGCTACACAAACCTGAATCTAAATCATTTATATATATATAAACAACAGAGGTCCCAGGACAGAGCCTTGAGGCACTCCATTACAACATTTTCCCACTCTGACTTGACTCCATTTATACTAACTCTGTTTCCTTTGGTATAGCCATGCCCTAATCCAGTTTAATATAGCACCCCCAATACCATGAGCCTCTATCTTTTTAATCAGTCTTTCATGTGGCACTGTATCAAAAGCTTTTGCTAAAGTCAAGGTACACAACATCAGAATCCTTACCACTATCAACTGCCTCAACAATGCTAGAATAAAAAGATAACAAATTTGTTAAACATGAACAGCCATTTATAAAACCATGTTGCGACTCTATTATTAATTTATGTTTTTCAAGATGAAGACGAATTTTATTGCTATTATAGATTCGAGTAACTTTCCCACAATAGACGTTAGGCTAATTGGTCGATAGTTAGACGCAAGTGATCTATCTCCTTTCTTAAAAACTGGTATCACATTAGCAACTTTCCAAACTCTGGCACTCTGCCTGACTCTATTGATTTATTAAATATGGTTGACAGTGGGTCACAAAGCTCCTCTTTGCATTCTTTAAGCACCCTAGCAAACACTTCATCCGGCCCTGGGGATTTGTTTGGTTTGAGTTTACTATTTGTTTTAAGAACATCCTCCCTGGTAACTGCTAAACTCGTCAACCTGTCCTCGTCCCCACCCACATAGACTTGTTCGGCTGAAGGCATATTGTTAAGTTCCTCTTTAGTAAATACAGATACAAAATATTTATTAAAAATACTACTCATCTCTTCATCACTATGCTGTTATTTGACCTGTCTCAGTTTTAATGGACCTATCCTTTCCTATCTTAGTACGATATAACTGAAAAAACCTTTAGGATTTGTTCTTTGCTTGCCCTGCTATGCGAACTTCATAGTTTCTTTTTGCTTTCCTTATCTCTTTTTTAACATTTCTAACCAGTTGTACGAATTCCTGTTCTAAGTGACCTCCCCATTTTTAATCCTTTTGTACCAAGCTCTCTTTTACCTATAAGGTTCTTCAACTTCCTTTGTTATCCACTTTGGGTCATTAGTATACGATCTATTCAATTTGTATGGTATACTACGTTCCTGTGCTTTGTTTAGAATATTCTTAAATAAGTATATATTGAATCCACATCGAAATCCCCATTTAAGTCACCTATCGCTGGGTTCATGTCTCGCTCCAAGACCGGCCCACACCCCATACCCATGCCTTTCCAATCAATTTGACCCAAAAATTTCTTAGGCTATTAAAATCAGCTTTTCGAAAATCTGGCACTTTAACAGAATTTTCTCCTACTGGTCTATTCCATTCTATGCTAATCTGATTTCTTTGTGATCACTGCTCCCTAGCTCACTCCCTATTTCGATGTCATTAATTTGCGTTTCCCTGTTAGTTAACACTAAATCTAAAATATTATTTTCCCGTGTTGGTTCCTTAATGTGTTGCGTAAGAAGCAATCGTCAATTAATTCTAGAAAATCTTCTGCTTCACTATTCCCTGTTTTGTTCAACCAGTTTATTCCGCTAAAATTAAAGTCACCCATGACAAAATACTGTTAGATCTAGATGCTCTAGATATTTCATCCCATAGATGCTTTGCTTCCATTCTGTCTAAATTTGGTGGCCTATATATTACTCCTATTATAATATTATTAGCTTTTTCGTTTAATTCAATCCCAAATAGTTTTCTGTGTGTGGCTCTGTTTTGATTCCCTCTTTGAGACTACATTTCAAATTGTCCCTAACATATATGGCTACTCCACCTCCTCGTCTAATATATCTATCTGTGTGAAATAGTTTAAATCCATATATTTGATATTCAGCTAATAGTTCTCTATTTTCTACATTCATCCACGTTTCGGTAAGTGCAATAATATCTATTTTTTCTGTGCAGACAAGAGCATTTAATTCGTTTAATTTATTTCTTAGACTTCTACTGTTAGTGTAATATACCCTAAGTGAATTGTTATTTTGCGGACCTTCTCTTTCCCTGATCGTTTTTGCCAATTCCTTTCTCCCACAAACACATACTTTTATTACCTCCTTCCTCCAAATCAATTCCCATACCTCTATCTACTAACAGTTTAAACCCAAACAAACACCTCTAAACCACTTCTTCTAGCGAGTTCGCAACAGCAACAACCCCAGCTCTCGATAGGTGCACCCCATCACGAGCATACATTTCATTTCTTCCATAGAAGTGTTCCCAGTTGTCTATGAAAGATATTGCATTTGATTTGCAATATCTTTCCAGCCGGCAATTGACACCAAGTGCCCTCGATATCCATTCATTTCCCACTCCCTTTCTTGGAAGAATGCCACATATGATCGGGATTCCTCCCTTGCTCCTAACTAACTCTATGGCTGTTTTATACCTCTGAATCAGTTCCTCACTCCTGACTCGACCAACATCATTTCCTCCCACGCTAATGCAAATAATGGGATTGTTCCCATTACCAGCCATAATATCATTCATGTTGTTATAATATCACCAATGCCAGCTCCGGGATAGCAAACCCTTAACCTGTTCCCCCTATCTCTAGCACAAAACGTTCTATCCAAATACCTTATCTGGGAATCTCCCACAACTAATGTTTGCTTAGGTACTTCCTTTACTTTCTGAGGGGCCTGCGCTTCCTTTCTCTTCGTTGCTTTCCCTTTTGCGCGATCCACAGTCTCTCCACAGCACTCGTCCTCCAAAACGTCAAATGAATTTGAAGTTGCTATGGCGTTTGAAGGCGGCTTTATCAAAGTCTTCTTAAGGCCCCTGTCTTTCGCAACTCTCCAAGACGAGGTCCCCCTTTACTGCTGGTCTCCTCCTTCGTTACTTCTCGTTGTTTTTTAAGCTGACGCACCTCCTCCCGCAGAGAGTCCAACTCTGTCCTCAGGGCTCCCACTAGAGTCACCAGGTCCTTCACTACAACTTCCATATTGCTATGATAATATAACAACACTCAGGAGCTCCGGTTAACACAACCTCTCACTGTGACTTCACCTGACCGACTCCTGTGTCGATAGTTAGACGCAAGTGATCTATCTCCTTTCTTAAAACTGGTATCACATTAGCAACTTTCCAAAACTCTGGCACTCTGCCTGACTCTATTGATTTATTAAAATATGGTTGACAGTGGGTCACAAAGCTCCTCTTTGCATTCTTTAAGCACCCTGGCAAACACTTCATCCGGCCCTGGGGATTTGTTTGGTTTGAGTTTTACTATTTGTTTAAGAACATCCTCCCTGGTAACTGCTAAACTCGTCAACCTGTCCTCGTCCCCACCCACATAGACTTGTTCGGCTGAAGGCATATTGTTAAGTTCCTCTTTAGTAAATACAGATACAAAATATTTATTAAAAATACTACTCATCTCTTCATCACTATCTGTTATTTGACCTGTCTCAGTTTTTAATGGACCTATCCTTTCCCTAGTCTTAGTATGATATAACTGAAAAAAAACCTTTAAGATTTCTTTGCTTGCCCTGCTATGCGAAACTTCATAGTTTCTTTTTGCTTTCCTTATCTCTTTTTTAACATTTCTAACCAGTTGTACGAATTCCTGTTCTAAAGTGACCTCCCAATTTTTAATCCTTTTGTACCAAGCTCTCTCTTTACCTATAAGGTTCTTCAAATTCTTTATCCACTTTGGGTCATTAGTATTCGATCTATTCAATTTGTATGGTATACTACGTTCCTGTGCTTTGTTTAGAATATTCTTAAATAAGTTATATATTGAATTCACATCGAAATCTCCATTTACGTCACCTATCGCTGGGTTCATGTCTCGCTCCAAGACCGGCCCACACCCCATACCCAAGACTTTCCAATCAATTTGACCCAAAGAATTTCTTAGGCTATTAAAATCAGCTTTTCGAAAATCTGGCACTTTAACAGAATTTTCTCCTACAGGTCTATTCCATTCTATGCTCAATCTGATTTCTTTGTGATCACTGTTCCTTAGCTCACTCCCTATTTCGATGTCATTAATTTGTGTTTCCCTGTTAGTTAACACTAAATCTAAAATATTATTTTCCCGTGTTGGTTCCTTAATGTGTTGCGTAAGAAAGCAATCGTCAATTAATTCTAGAAAATCTTCTGCTTCACTATTCCCTGTTTTGTTCAACCAGTTTATTCCACTAAATTAAAGTCACCCATGACGTAAATACTGTTAAATCTAGATGCTCTAGATATTTCATCCCATAGATGCTTTGCTTCCATTCTGTTTAAATTTGGTGGCCTATATTTAACTCCTATTATAATATTATTTGCTTTTTCGTATAATTCTATCCAAATAGTTTCTGAGTGTGGCTCAGTTTTGATTCCCTCTTTGAGACTACATTTCAAATTGTCCTTAACATATATGGCTACTCCCCCTCCTCGTCTAATATATCTATCTGTGTGAAATAGTTTAAATCCATTTATTTGATATTCAGCTAATAGTTCTCTATTTTCTACATTCATCCACGTTTCGGTAAGTGCAATAATATCTATTTTTTCTGTGCAGACAAGAACATTTAATTCGTTAATTTTATTTCTTAGACTTCTACTGTTAGTGTAATATGCCCTAAGTGAATTGTTATTTTGAGGCCCTTCTCTTTCCCTGATCATTTTGCCAATTCCTTTCTCCCACAAACACATACTTTTATTATCTCCTTCCTTCAATCAATTCCCATACCTCTATCTACTAACAGTTTAAATCCAAACAAACACCTGTAACCACTTCTTCCAACGAGTTCGCAACAGCAACAACCCCAGCTCTCGATAGATGCACCCCATCACGAGCATACATTTCATTCTTCCATAGAAGTGTTCCCAGTTGTCAATGAAAGATATTGCATTTGATTTGCAATATCTTTCCAGCCGGCAATTGACACCAAGTGCCCTTGACATCCATTCATTTCCCACTCCCTTTCTTGGAAGAATGCCACATATGATCGGGATTCCTCCCTTGCCTCCTAACTAATTCAATGGCTGTCCTGAATCTCTGTATTAGTTCCTCACTCCTAACTCGTCCAACATCATTACCCCCTGCACTAATACAAATAATGGGTTTGTTCCCATTTCCTGTTATAATATCATTCATGTTTCCAACAATATCACCAATACCAGCTTCCGGATAGCAAACCCTTATCTGTTCCCCCTATCTCTGGCACAAAACGTTCTGTCTAAATACCTCACCTGGGAATCTCCCACAACCAAAATTCGCTTCGATTCTCCCTTTTCCTTTTGAGCAGTTTTGAGGGACCTGCGCTTTAATGCTCCTCGTTACTTTGTCTTTGCCAACTCGTTGAACAACAGGTACAACACAGCACTCGTCCTCTAATACGAGTGCTGTGTTGCACTCATAAATAATATATAACTTATTTAAGAATATTCTAAACAAAGCACAGGAACGTAGTATACCATACAAATTGAATAGGTCGAATACTAATGACCCAAAGTGGATAACAAATAATTTAAAGAACCTTATAGGTAACAGGAGAGCTTGGTACAAAAGGATTAAGAATGGGGAAGTCAGGTTAGAACAGGAATTAATACAACTGGTTAGAAATGTTAAAAAAGAGATTAGGAAAGTAAAAAGAAACTATGAAGTTCGCATAGCAGAGCAAGCAAAGTCAAATCCTAAAGGGTTTTTTCAGTTATATCGAACTAAGACTAGGGAAAGGATAGGTCCATTAAAATCTGAGACAGGTCAAATAACGGATAATGACAAGGAGATGAGTAGTATTTTTAACAAATATTTTATATCTGTATTTACTAAAGAAGAACTTAACAATATGCCTTCAGCCGAACAAGTCTATGTGGGTGGGGATGAGGACAGGTTGACTAGTTTAGCAGTTACCAGGGAGGATGTAATTAAACAATTAGAAAAACTAAAACCAAACAAATCCCCAGGGCCGGATGAAGTGTTTGCCAGGGTGCTTAAAGAATGCAAAGAGGAGCTTTCCGACCCACTGTCTACCATATTTAATAAATCAATAGAGTCAGGCAGAGTGCCAGAGTTATGGAAGGTAGCTAATGTGGTACCAATTTTTAAGAAAGGAGATAGATCACTTGCGTCAAACTATCGGCCAATTAGCCTAACGTCTATTGTGGGAAAGTTACTTGAATCAATAATTGCAGATGCAATTCGTCTCCATCTTGAAAGGCATAAATTAATAAATGAGTCGCAACATGGTTTTACAAATGGCCGTTCATGTTTAACAAATTTGCTAACTTTTTATTCCAGCATAGTTGAGGCAGTTGATAGTGGTAAAGATTGTGATGTTTTGTACCTTGACTTTAGCAAAGCTTTTGATACAGTGCCACATGAAAGACTAATTAAAAAAATAGAAGCTCATGGTATTAGGGGTGCTATATTAACTTGGATTAGGGCATGGCTATTCCAAAGGAAACAGAGTTAGTATAAATGGGGTTAAGTCAGAGTGGGATAATGTTGTTAGTGGACTACCTCAGGGCTCTGTCCTGGGTCCTCTGTTGTTTATAATATATATAAATGATTTAGATTCAGGTTTGAGTAGCAACATTTGCAAATTTGCCGATGATACGAAAATCGGTAGGGAAATTAATTCGGAGGAGGACTCGCTATCACTTCAAGTTGATCTAGATAGGGTATTGAAATGGTCAAAGGATTGGCAAATGCAGTTTAATGCTGATAAATGTAAAGTTCTGAGGCTAGGTAATGATGATAGGGTTACAAGATACGAGCTAGATGGTGTTGAGATTGCGAAGTCGGATTGCGAAAGGGATCTGGGAGTTATGATTAGTAAGAATTTAAAACAAAAGGATCAATGCATGAATGTTCGTAATAAGGCGAATAGGACACTGAGATTTATTAATCGAAGCGTTAGTAACAAGACATGTGGTGTGGTTCTTAAGCTATATCTTTCACTGGTTAGGCCCCATTTATATTATGCAGTTCAGTTTTGGTCGCCGTATTATAGAATGGATATAAATTCACTTGAACGTGTCCAACGTAGGATGACTAAGTTTATTCCCCAAATTAGAAATCTTTCATATGAAGAAAGATTAACAAAGCTTAAGTTGCATTCACTGGAAAGGCGAAGAGTTAGGGGTGACATGATAGAGGTTTACAAGTGGATGAATGGACATAACAGGGGGGATATTAATAGGGTATTAATAATATCTACACAAGACAGAACACGAAACAATGGGTATAAATTGGATAAGTTTAGATTTAGGACAGACTTGGGTAAATACTTCTTCAGTAACAGGGTTGTTGATTTGTGGAACCAATTACCGCGTAACATTGTGGAGGTGGGGTCCCTCGATTGTTTCAAGCATGGGTTGGACATGTATATGAGTGGGATTGGGTGGTTATAAATAGGAGCTGCCTCGTATGGGCCAATAGGCCTTCTGCAGTTGCCTTTGTTCTTATGTAATAGCTAAGGTCAAGGAGTTCCTAAAATAGTGGAAGTTAGGTTAGGCCCAGACCCCAGGAAGACAATTCCCGGAAAATAATACTTGTCCTATGAGTTCGCCGTCAAGAGGGCCAGAATCTCGGCCTTGGTGTAGGTTCCTCGGAACCGAACCTTGATTGGGTGGAACATGGTGATGTTTAACTGGCACCAGGAGTGAAGAAAGTCCCCTTCATCGGGTCAGTGCCAATGGAAGAAAGCTTTCTGTCTGTATAGTGCTCCGATCGCCAATTCACATCACTGACGAAGGCCTTCCGGCTCTTCCCGATATAAAACGCCAGGATGGGAGGGGGGCTGACATTTTAAGAGTGAAGAGCTTAGAGAGAAATTTCATATAACTGACCCCCCCCCCCCCCCCCTATGTCGTTACCTCACTGTACTGTGGTCAGGTGAAGATAGACGAATCACGAGCCTGCCTTCCTCACTAAGTAGGTAGTTACAATTTGTAACTACAATATATAAATAATGGTCTAGTTTGTGCAGGTCAATGTTAACGTTAAAAATATTGTGACATTGGTTAATTTGGGCTGACTTGATCAAATTGCGTTCATCAAAACTCCTTCACTTAGCAATATGTTTTGGCTCTCTCCAATTAATATTATGATTATATAAACTGGCATGTATCTTGAGATGATTTCGGGGCTTAGCGTCCTCAACAAGGCCTCATTTTTTGTTTCACATCTCCAGGAAGCAGCCCGTAGCAGCTGTCTAACTCCCAGGTACCTATTTACTGCTAAGTGAACAGATGCATCAGGGTGAAAGAAACTCAGCCCATTTGTTTCCGCTTCCACCGGAGGATCGAACCCGGAACCTCAGGACTGCGAATCCGAAGCGCTGTCCATTCAGCTGTCTGGCTTCCTTACATCCACTTACTCATTAGTCATTTATCAGCTTACAAATTCTTCACATACTGTCAATGTCTCGCTCCATTTTATTATTTTAAGTACATTCACATTTCTTGATCTATATATCTCATAGACTTCACAAGCCACTCATAAAACCTTAAAATTACTATACACTCGCATATTTTCCTCAGATACTATTGCTAACTATAGTCCCTTGCACAAGATGGCAAGAGAGGCAGCCAAATAACAAACTCTCATAGCTGATGGAACAAGTTCCAGTTGAGTGAGTAAGGGGGTGTAAGACACCACCCCCGTCGATGACCTATTTGACCAAGTTATGTGGATATAAAAAATTCATGGGGATTAATACATGTAGCTTCTCTTCTCGGGAAGAGAGATGGTATCTCTAAATCATCATCAATCAACATGTGGTCAAAATAATTCTTAGTATACAGCAGAACAACTGCCGGCCAAGCAATATTAATATGAAATATTGTTGCATCTTTGGTGAAGCAACTTTTGCTTTGGTCAGACAACAAAACAGCTTCAAATGTTTGAAGTAATTCCCATTGAGTAAAAAATTCTTTCAAACGTCTACGTGGAAGAAAGGAAGTAGAGCGATAAGGAAATGGCTGAGGAGTCTTGCTGGGGGTCGATGGAGGATATCTTGTGACAAGAGTCTGGATGATGCGGTTGGACACACCAACCACCAAAGAAAACAAATGCATTTGGCAACCATTGGAGTTGAGCACTGGATCAGCCTCGTTGGCACTGATGATGAAAACAGGAAGTGACAAAGCAAAGAGACATACAATAATCTACATTGAAGATTGATACATTGTGATAAGTGCCAGGGGAAGGCCAAAGCCAATGAAGTACGACCAGTTATCCTCGATGAAACATAATCTCTTGTATATTTCCCAACCCATGTTGAATCATCTGTACTCAAAGGCATAGTGCATTAAGCATACACAGGTGAATACCGTTCAGGATCACATTTACACCCACCAGAGGCACCAGCTTCATAAAGCTACCCTGTATGAGAAAAAGACAAAGATGGAGATGAGAATCGGATACAAGTTTACTGATGCAGTTGATCAGGTGGGGACGTCCTTGGCGCTGGTGATATACACTGTCAGCTATGTCTTGAAACCATATGGTATTAATGATCCTGGAGAGCACGAAGAGTGGCAAGACCCACAATGTGTTGAAGATGGTAGAGAGGATGGGCAGCACCAACGACCACAGTGGCCCCGCTTCCTCATCCAGGAAGAGCCCCAGCACCTGCTTCAGTCCCAGCAACAGCATGTAGTGGAAGAATGCTACACTGAAGCCGAAAACATCACCGTTGAGGATGCAGCACTGCAATGTAAATGAAATGCATTGTAAGCATGTAAATGCAGTGCATTGGACTGTTCGGCCCATTCTAATCGCACAATGTTGATAAGTGTGAACTCAGAGATTTACTAGTTTGTCAAAGCTTCACACTCCCAATCGTTACAAGGGATCGAAAACAAACACACACACACACACACGCGCGCGCGCATTTTATCCTTCTTCCCAAAAGATCAGATCAGATTTATCCAGATCTCCCCCCACCCCCCCCCCAAAAAAAAAAGAACTAGGAAACAAAAGGCTGGCATTTTAAAGGGAGAATTAGGAGACGAGTTTTCCTAAGTGAAATATCTTGGGACACATACCTCAGAGCTAAGTCTGAACAAGATATGATGGACTATGTCACCCAAAAGTGTCAGGAGGCAGTAAACAGGTTTATCCCGGCCCAAAAGGAAAAACCCGAGAAGCAAAAGAAGAATCCATAGTATAATAGGGCATGCATGGAAGCTAAGGAACTGAACAAAAGGGTGTGGAGGAACTTCCGGAATAAGAGAACACCAGAAAGCAGAGAGATACCAGAGAACCAGAAATGAGTATGCCAGGGTGAGAAGAGAAGCAGAGAAAAATTATGAAAATGATATAGCAAACAAAGCCAAGACCGAACCAAAGCTATTCTAGTCTCATCAGGAGGAAAACAATAGTGAGAGAACAGAGAACGAAACTTAGAACAGGCGAGGACAGGTATACAGAGAATGACAAAGAGGTGTGTGAAGAACTCAACAAGAGGTTCCAGGTCTTCACAATAGAACAAAGTGAGGTCACTGTGCTAGGAGAGGGGTAAGTAAACCAAGCGGCCTTGGAAGGGTTCGAAATTACGAGATGAAGTCAAGACACCGCTGGGTCTGGACGTTAGAAAGGCTCTTGGTCCAGATGGTATCTCGCCATGGGTACTGAAAAAGTGTGCAGAGGCACTTTGCTTACCACTCTCCATAGTGTATAATAGGTCACTGGAGACGGGAGACCTACCAGAAATATGGAAGACAGCGAATGTGGTCCCAATATACAAAAAAAGGGCCACAGGGAAGAGGCACTGAGCTACAGGCCAGTATCCTTGACTTGTATACTATGCAAGGTGATGAAGATCGTGAGAAAACCTAGTAACAAATCTGGAGGGAAGGGACTTCGTAACAAATCGCCAACATGAGTTCAGGGAGGGTAAATCTTGCCTGACAGCTTAGAATTCTACGATCAAGTGACAAAGATTAAGCAAGAGAAGGCTGGGCGGACTGCATTTTCTTTGATTGTCCGAAAGCCTTTGACACAGTACAACATAAGAGGCTGGTACATAAGCTGGAGAGACAGGCTTGAGTAGCTGGTAAAGTCCTCCAGTGGATAAGGGAGTACCTAAGCAATAGGAAGCAGAGAGTTACGGTGAGGGGTGAGACCTTAGATTGGCGTGAAGTCACCAGTGGAGTCCCACAGGGGCTCTGTACTCGGTCCTATCCTGTTTCTGATTTATGTAAATGATCTCCCGGAGGGTATAGACTCATTTCTCTCAATGTTTGGTGAATATGCCAAAATTATGAGGAGGATTAAGACAGGAGGAGGACTGCTTGAGGATTCAAGAAGACCTAGACAAGCTGAAGGGATGGTCGAACAAATGGTTGTTAGGTAAACCCAAACAAATGTAATGTATTGATGATAGGTGTAGGGAACAGGAGGCCAGATACAAAGTATCATCTGGGATATGAAATCCTTCGAGTCAGAGAAAAAAACTTGGGGGCAGACCTGTTCCCTGCGGCCCATATCAAGAGGATAACATCAGCGGCATATGCCAGGCTGGCCAACAAAACAACGGCATTTAGAAACTTGTGTAAGGAATCATTCAGAACTTTGCATACCACACACGTCAGACCAATCCTGGAGTATGCAGCCTCATCATGGAGTCCATATCTAATGAAGGATAAGACTAAACTGGAAAAGGTTCAAAGGTTTGCCACCAGACAAACCCGAGCTGAGGGGTATGATCTACGAGGAGAGACTGCGAGAATTAAACCTCACGTCGCTAGAAGACAGAAGAGTTAGGGGGGACATGATCACCACATTCAAGATTCTCAAGGGAATTGATTGGGTAGACAAAGACAGGCTATTTAACACAAGGGGCACACGCTCTAGGGGGGACAGGTGGAAACAGAGTACCCAAGTGAGTACACACACACACCGCGCACACACACACACCGCGTGCACACACACACACACACCGCACACACACACACCGCGCACACACCGCACGCACACACACACGCGTGCACACACACCGCACGTACACACACACCCGCACACACACACCGCACGCACACACACACACACACACCGCACGCACACACACACACACACACCGCACGCACACACACACCACACGCGCACACACACTGCACGCGCACACACACCACACGCGCACACACACTGCACGCGCGCACACACACACCGCACACACACACACACACACACCGCGCACACACACACACACACCCACACGCACACACACACACACAAATGACAGAAGACCCAGACAGGAATATGATAGAAACAACTTGGCCACCATCAATATACTAGAGAGAGCAGCTTCTGTGGCTAGCAGGAACGGATCCAGACTTCTAATCATGGGAGACTTCAACCATGGGAAGATAGATAGGGGGAACAGAGACCCACATGGAGGCCCAGACACATGGAGAGCTAAGCTGCTGGATGTGGCAACAAGAAACTTTCTAAGTCAACAAGTCAAGGGACTGACAAGAATGAGAGGAGGGGATGAACCAGCCTTGCTTGATCTGATATTTACCCTAAATGAGTCGGATATAAGGGAAGTTAAGTTGGAAGCCCCCTTGGGAATGAGTGATCATAGTGTATTGAGCTTTGAGTACCTGGTTGAGCTGGGAATTATCACCCCCAAAAAAGAACTGGGAACCAAAGGGCTGGCGTACCGAAAGGGAAACTATGAGGAAATGAATAAATTCCTATGGGATATTTATTGGGACACAGAACTCGGAACCAAGTCCGTACAAGACATGATGGACTATGTCACCCAAAAATGTCAGGAGGCTGTAAGCAGGTTTGTCTCAGCCCGACAGGAAAAAACAGAGAAGCAAAGGAAGAATCCGTGGTTTAATAAGGAATGTATGAAAGCAAAGGAGCAGAACAAAAGGGCATGGAGGAACTTCCTTAGTAACAGAACACCAGAAAGTAGAGAGAGATACCAGAGAACCAGGACCGAGTATGTCAGTGTGAGAAGAGCAGCTGAGAAAAGGTATGAAAATGATATAGCTAATAAAGCAAAGACCGAACCAAAGCTACTACACAGTCACATCAGGAGGATGACAATAGTGAAGGAACAGGTGATGAAACTTAGGGTGGGCGAGGACAGGTACACATAGAATGACAAAGAGGTGTGTGAAGAACTCAACAAAAGGTTCCAGGAGGTCTTTACAATATTACAGGGAGAAGTCACGGCGCTAGGAGAGGTGGCAGCAAACCAGGTGACCTTGGATAGGTTCGAAATTACAAGAGGTGAGGTCAAGAAGCACCTATTGGAGCTGGATGTGAGAAAAGCTGTTGGGCCGGATGGAATTTCGCCATGGGTATTGAAAGAGTGTGCAGGAGCACTTTGCCTACCACTCTCCATAGTGTATAGTAGGTCACTGGAAACGGGGGACCTACCAGAAATATGGAAGACTGCTAATGTAGTACCAATATACAAAAAGGGTGACAGACAAGATGCACTGAACTACAGGCCAGTGTCCTTAACTTGTATACCATGCAAGGTGATGGAGAAGATTGTGAGAAAAAACCTAGTAACACATCTGGAGAGAAGAAACTTCGTGACAACCCATCAACATGGGTTCAGGCAGGGTAAATCTTGCCTTACAGGATTGATAGAATTCTACGATCAGGTGACAAAGATTAAACAAGAAAGAGAAGGGTGGGCGGACTGCATTTTTTTGGATTGTCGGAAAGCCTTTGACACAGTACCCCATAAAAGGTTGATGCATAAGCTAGAGAAACAGGCATGAGTAACTGGTAGGGAGCTCCAGTGGATAAGGGAGTATCTAAACAATAGGAAGCAGAGAGTTACAGTGAGGGGTGAGACCTCAGACTGGCGTGAAGTCACCAGTGGAGTCCCACAGGGCTCTGTACTTGGTTCTATCCTGTTTCTGATATACGTAAATGATCTCCCAGAGGGTATAGACTCATTCCTCTCAATGTTTGCTGACGACGCCAAAATTATGAGAAGGATTAAGTCAGAGGAGGACAGCTTGAGGCTTCAAGAAGACCTGGACAAGCTGCAGGAATGGTCGAACAAATGACTGTTAGAGTTTAATTCAAGCAAATGTAATGTAATGAAGATAGGGGTAGGAAGCAGGAGACCAGATACAAGGTATCACTTGGGAGATGAAATACTTCAAGAGTCAGAGAGAGAGAAAGACCTGGGGGTTGATATCACACCAGACCTGTCCCCTGTTGCTCATATCAAGAGGATAACAGCAGCAGCATATGCCAGGTTGGCTAACATAAGAACGGCCTTTAGAAACTTGTGTAAGGAATCTTTCAGAACATTATATACCACATATGTCAGACCAATCCTGGAGTATGCGGCACCAGCATGGAGTCCATATCTAGTCAAGCATAAGACTAAAATGGAAAAGGTTCAAAGGTTTGCCACCAGACTAGTACCCGAGCTGAGAGGTATGAGCTACGAGGAGAGACTCCGGGAATTAAACCTCACTTCGTTGGAAGACAGAAGAGTTAGGGGGGACATGATCACCACATTCAAGATCCTCAAGGGAATTGACAGGGTTGATAAAGACAGGCTGTTTAACACAAGGGGCACACGTACTAGGGGACACAGGTGGAAACTGAGTGCCCAAATGAGCCCCAGAGATATTAGAAAGAACTTTTTTAGTGTCAGAGTGGTTGACAAATGGAATGCATTAGGAAGTGATGTGGTGGAGGCTGACTCCATACACATTTTCAAGTGTAGATATGATAGAACCCAATAGGCTCAGGAACCTGGACACCTGTTGATTGACAGTTGAGAGGCGGGACCAAAGAGCCAGAGCATAACTAGATGAGTACAACTAGGTGAGTACAACTAGGTGAGTACACATACACCCCCCCACACACACCACACACACAGACACACACACACACACACACACACACACACACACACACACACACACACACACACACACACACACACACATCGGGATCCAAGAGTCAATGCTCGATCCTGCAAGCACATATAGGTGAGTATATAGGTGAGTACACACACACAAAAGGCTGGGATTTTGAGGAGATGGATATTCAGGGCTGTGAAGGTTTCAGTGACTACATAGCAGGTACTGTAACAAATGGAGGGAAAAAAATTATAGTCGCAGTCATATATAATCCACCACCAAATGACAGAAGACCTAGACAGGAATATGATAGAAACAACATGGCCACCATTAACATAATAGAAAGAGCAGCTTCTGTTGCTAGCAGGAATGGATCTGGACTACTAATTATGGGAGACTTCAACCATGGGAAGATAGATTGGAAGAACAGAGACCCGCATGGAGGACCAGAAACATGGAGAGCTAAGCTGCTGGACGTGGCAACAAGAAACTTTCTAAGCCAGTATACCAAAGAGCCAACAAGAATGAGAGGAGAAGATGAACCAGCAATGCTTGATTTGATATTTACCCTAAATGAATGGGATATAAGGGAAGTTAAGATGGAAGCGCCCTTGGGAATGAGTGACCACAGTGTATTGAACTTTGAGTACCTGGAAGAGCTAGGACTTATCTCCCCCCAAAAAGAACTAGGAATCAAAAGGCTGGCATACCGAAAGGGGAATTATGAACAGATGAGAAGTTTCCTAAGTGAAATACCTTGGGACACAGACCTCAGAGACAAGTCTGTACAGGGTATGATGGACTATGTTACCCAAAAGTGTCAGGAGGCAGTAAACAGGTTCATCCCGGCCCAAAGGGAAAAATCCGAGAAGCAACAGAAGAATCCATGGTATAATAGGGCATGTATGGAAGCGAAGAAACTGACCAAAAAGGCGTGGAGGAACTTCCGGAATAACAGAACACCAGAAAGCAGGGAGAGATACCAGAGAACCAGGAATGAGTACGTCAGGGTGAGAAGAGAAGCAGAGAAAAATTTTGAAAATGATATAGCAAACAAAGCCAAGACCGAACCAAAGCTACTCCACAGTCACATCAGAAGGAAAACAACAGTGAAAGAACAGGTATTGAAACTTAGAACAGGCGAGGACAGGTATACAGAGAATGACAGAGAGGTGTGTGAGGAACTCAACAAGAGGTTCCAGGAGGTCTTCACAATAGAACAGGGTGAGGTCACTGTGCTAGGAGAAAGGGAGGTAAACCAGGCGGCCTTGGAGGAGTTCGAAATTACGAGAGAGGAGGTCAAGAGACACCTGCTGGATCTGGATGTTAGAAAGGCGGTTGGTCCAGATGGGATCTCACCATGGGTACTGAAAGAGTGTGCAGAGGCACTTTGCTTGCCACTCTCCATAGTGTATAGTAAATCACTAGAGACGGGAGACCTACCAGAAATATGGAAGACGGCGAATGTGGTCCCAATATACAAAAAGGGCGACAGACAAGAGGCACTGAACTACAGGCCAGTGTCCTTGACTTGTATACCATGCAAGGTGATGGAGAAGATCGTGAGAAAAAACCTGGTAACACATCTGGAGAGAAGGGACTTCGTGACAAATCGCCAACATGGATTCAGGGAGGGTAAATCTTGCCTTACAGGCTTGATAGAATTCTACGATCAGGTGACACAGATTAAGCAAGAAAGAGAGGGCTGGGCGGACTGCATTTTCTTGGATTGTCGGAAAGCCTTTGACACAGTACCGCATAAGAGGCTGGTACATAAGCTGGAGAGACAGGCATGTGTAGCTGGTAAGGTGCTCCACTGGATAAGGGAGTATCTAAGCAATAGGAAGCAGAGAGTTACGTTGAGGGGTGAGACCTCCGATTGGCGTGAAGTCACCAGTGGAGTCCCACAGGGCTCTGTACTCGGTCCTATCTTGTTTCTGATATATGTAAATGATCTCCCGGAGGGTATCGATTCATTTCTCTCAATGTTTGCGGACGATGCTAAAATTATGAGAAGGATTAAAACAGAAGAGGACTGTTTGAGGCTTCAAGAAGACCTAGACAAGCTGAAGGAATGGTCGAACAAATGGTTGTTAGAGTTTAACCCAACCAAATGTAATGTAATGAAGATAGGTGTAGGGAGCAGGAGGCCAGATACAAGGTATCATCTGGGAGAGGAAATTCTTCAGGAGTCAGAGAAGGAAAAAGACTTGGGGGTTGATATCACGCCAGACCTGTCTCCTGCAGCACATATCAAGCGGATAACATCAGCGGCATATGCCAGGCTGGCCAACATACGAACGGCATTCAGAAACTTGTGTAAAGAATCATTCAGAACTTTGTATACCACATATGTCAGGCCAATCCTGGAGTATGCAGCCCCAGCATGGAGTCCATATCTAGTCAAGGATAAGACTAAACTGGAAAAGGTTCAAAGGTTTGCCACCAGACTAGTACCCGAGCTGAGAGGTATGAGCTACGAGGAGAGACTACGGGAATTAAACCTCACTTCGCTGGAAGACAGAAGAGTTAGAGGGGACATGATCACCACATTCAAGATTCTGAAGGGGATTGATAGGGTAGATAAAGACAGTCTATTTAACACAAGGGGAACACGCACAAGGGGACACAGGTGGAAACTGAGTGCCCAAATGAGCCACAGAGATATTAGAAAGAACTTTTTTAGTGTCAGAGTGGTTGACAAATGGAATGCATTAGGGGGTGATGTGGTGGAGGCTCACTCCATACACAGTTTCAAGTGTAGATATGACAGAGCCCGATAGGCTCAAGAATCTGTACACCTGTTGATTGACGGTTGAGAGGCGGGACCAAAGAGCCAGAGCTCAACCCCCGCAAACACAACTAGGTGAGTACACACACATTCACCTCCTATGCACCTCCAGCCCACATTTAACCCCCTCACCTTGTGACCCCCTAACACCTTCCCCCATCTCCCTCTCCCCCTCTTCTACCCCAAAACCCCCACCTACCCCCGATTCCCCCCTAACTAATACACCCTCTCTTCCACTCCCAGCACCCATGCTCCATTCTCATCTCAGCCCTCTGCCCTCATTATCCCTCTCCCCCCCAACCTCTCAACCTCTATCTGACTCTCAGTCTCACTCTATTTCTCAACCCCCCTATGCTATTCAGACCCCTAACTTTCAGACCCATTATGCCCTTCCTACCCCCCCTAGATGCCCAGACCCCATTCGCCTACCAGGCACTCCCAGGCACCCCCCTATCACCCCCCCACTCACCCCCACAGCCCCCACTTGCCCCCCAGACACCCCCCAGTTCCCCCCAGACCCCTGGTGAAAGGGGGAACTCTGACACCCGAGTTTCCAAGAAGAGTCTCAAGGTTTGGTACACCAATGCTGATGGGGTAGCCAATAAAGCAGAAGAGATAAAAGAAAGAGTTAGTGAGGCAGACCCAGACATAGTGGCAATAGTGGAAACTAAAATAAATGGCATGATCTCGGATGCAATCTTTCCAGAGGGGTACCAGATGATAAGAAAAGAAAGGACACAGAGACAGGGAGGAGTGGCACTACTAATAAAGCGGAAATGGAAGTTTGATGAGCTGGAAAATCCGGGTACCAATGAAAGCACGAGTTTCATACATGGAACTCTGACAGTGGATGGGAAGAAGATCTTAATCTTGATACTCTACAATCCCCCACCAAACAGTAGAAGGCCCAGGCAGGAGTACGAGGACAGCAACAAGGCATGTATAGATGAACTGCAGAGGGCAGCAAC